>NC_056741.1:17607514-17742514 GCF_019279795.1 Protopterus annectens | reverse complement strand
TGGCTCTAAGAAAAGCAAGGGAATTTCCCTTTATTGCGGACAAATTTCCCTCTGGCCTATATAAACACTTCCTTAGGTCTCCTGTGAAATCAGGTCACAAATTTAGGTTGACCATTCCAGTTAAGTGGTAGTAACTAAGGCAGTAGGGAAATGATCAGAGGTCGGTTATTGGTGTGGGCACTGGACATTGGAGAATTTGATGCTGTGGAGAGGGATGATTAGGCATAAGCCTGTTCACTTCTTGCCAGGAGAGGTGAGAGTCTGGGAGATGGGGGGGAATGCCAGGGGTTATTTATGGGTTAAGGGCTGCTGTGTAGTGCAATGATTAGACATAAGCTTATTCACCAATTGTCAGGAGAGGTAAAGGGAGTGGGAGATGTTGGGAAATCCCAGGGGTCATTGATGGGATGTGGGCTAGCTGTGTAGGACAAATGGGATATTAAGAAGGATGTTTCATTTTGGATATTGGAAGTGGAGCATGCTCCCCTGCAGTGCCCCTTACTAATCTGTCTACTCAGAGTTGTCATATCCTCAGCCCTCTTCTTGAATCTTTCCAAGGCATTTGACATGGTTGACCACCAACTTCTGATTTACACCGTGCAAACTTTGTCTAGATTCTAAAGCCCTTACAGTGGTTTAAATCCTACCTCAATGGGAGACAGCAGGCTGAAGTTCTTCATGTTTCACTGTTGCAGTCATCACACTTGAGTTATCTGCTGCAGGTAGCCCTCAGTCGGCCCGAATACCAGAGTCTTGGGATTTCTGCATCTGATGCTGTCGCGTCTTCCATGACGTCAGGTCGTCAGGGGTATAAAACATGCAGCCGACGCCGTTACATCAGTCTTTCTTGCCGAAAAGGAGCCTGAAGCAGAAGCAGTTTGAAAGTGCCAGTCGGCTGCTACCTGAAATTTTCGTTTTTTGAGTTTCAAACCTGAAGTCTTCTAAGCTAAGTACCACATCGGGGATTCTTTTTTCTTGCTTAAACCGATGTCAGAAAAAGTTAATTGTCTTGCCTGTGGAAAGCCAATACCTCCATAGAGAATTTCATTCTTACTGCGTCACCTGTTTAGGCCCAGACCACAACATCCCTCGCTGTCGGTTTTGTGCCTTGTTTAACACCCAAACCAATCATCGTCGGGCTATTTTTGTAGCTAAATTCTTTTGCTGTCATTCTCCGTATTCCAAAATGGCTTTGGTTAGCCATCCGACTACCGATCTTCCGAAAAAGCACAAAGACAGAGACAGACCGCATAGCTCAAAAACTGCAGACGACACTTCCATTAAGCTAGTGGCCAGCACGCTGGTACTCAGTGAGGCACCTTTGCAGCCCCTGATGTCCACTTCTGCAGATTCGCAGGCCACTGCTGAGACCCATTCAGAGTCCGGTATGCCGCGAGATGCTTCTTCGACTGTGGAACCTGCGGATGTCTCTACCTTGGATGGGTCCAGAGTTGCTGTGCAGACACCGGCTTCTGAAGGTGTATTCTTTCCTATCGATATTCGTATTAAACCAACAAATTCCCTTTTAACTAAAACTACCAAGTTTTTCAGGCCCAGAGTTCGCACTACGCCTAGAAAACCGACGTCCAAAGCGCATGCTCAAGCTCCCATGTCACAAAAACAAATGCTTAGAATGGCTGAATACCTTATTACTCTAATTAGAGAAAGCCAGCCTTCCCCTGCTAAAAGATAAATAATTGAATTTCCTTCTGATTATACAGACCAGGAGTCCGATGACTCTGACCCTTCTGATTGCCAGGACATACCCTTATCTACCTATGAGGATTCAGATGCAGAGGAATCCATTCTCTCTGCCCTCCCCTCCAGAGGATTTTTCTTTTGGTGAAACCTTGCATACCTTAAGAGAGCATTTCTGCTGGGAATGCCAGGACTACCCTCAGTCCATAAAGAGACTTGGGGAATTTTTAGATTTACCTCAACACAGGCGTCTAGCTATACCCCCCTGTCTTGGATATTGTAGATGATCTCTTCATGGAATCCAGTCTTACTCCTGACACTTTACCACCAGCTCCTAGAAAATCTGACAGGTACTACAGAGTACCTGACTCTCACAAATGTCTCTTTAGGAATCCTATTGCGGATCCAGAGACCATTTCCCAGGGACCTAAAGGCATTAAGGCTAGTACAGCCAAAAACCCTACCCCTTCAGACAGGGATTCTAGAGCTTTAGACAGATGGGGGTAAGAAGGTATATACCTCTGCAACTCTTGCCATCAGGGCTCTGAATTGCCATTTTCACATATTGAAGTACCAGCAACATATTATGGAACTAATTAAACATAAAATGGTGTTACTTCCAGATTGTGCAGAAAAATAAAGATTTACAAGAGTTAATGCATTCTGCAAACCAAGTCAGTAAACATACTCTGCAGTGTGGGTTTGATGCCTTAGAAGCATCTTGCAGGGCTGCTGTCACTGGGTCTGTACTGAGCAGGCATGCTTGGCTAAAGGAACAAGTCTTGCCAGACCATGTCAGAGCAAAATTACTAGATGCTCCATTAAATCAGGATCATTTGTTTGGCACAAAAGCAGAAGTAGTTCTTAAAAAGATGGAAGAAAAATCTAAATCTATGCAAACTGTCAAAGATTTCTTACAGGTGCAGCCACCTAGATTCAGTAGGCATTGGCCTTCAAAAAACTGGTCCTTTCCAGTCCCTCCCAGACCTTCTCAGTCCAAACCTAGGGAAACAGACCCCAAGACTGCAGTCTCAGGGTATGCAGATATCAAAACAATGGAGTGTTCCCATCAAAAACAGGTAGCGGTAAGCCATCCCCTATGGGAAAAGTTCACAATGACTTTCCAGTTATCCTTCCCAGCCATGCCCAAGTGCTTGCAACCCTAGGGGGAAAACTTGCCCTTCATGCAAAAATGTGGATGTCCATTACTCAGGACCGATGGGTTCTAAACATTGTATCACAGGGATACAGATTCCACTTCCACTCACTGCCAACCCCAAGCATGTTGCCAGACCTTCCTCCAAACCAGTGGGCAGAGGCTCAAAAGCAAGTACTTTCCCTTCTCTAGATCAGGGATATTCAATCTGTTCCAGTAGAACAAAGGGGGCAGGGTTTCTACTCCAGACTGTTCCTGGTGCCCAGAAAAGAGAGATCTTGGCGCCCTATCCTGGATCTATCAATTCTCAACACCATTCTGGTGGTCCCAAAATTCAAAATGCTTACACTGCAACAACTTCTTCCTATGCTAGCCAAGGATGCCTGGTTAGTCACTCTAGACTTAAAAGAAGCTTATCTGCACGTCCCCATAAGGGAGTCTTGCATGAAATGTCTAAGTTTCAGGGCAGGCTGTATGCAGTATCAGTTCTCTGCACTTCCCTTTGGCTTATCTAGTGTGCCCAGAGTATTCACAAAGTGCCTGGCTCCAGCTATTGCATACCGCAGGCAGAGAAATATTGAAATTTACCCATACTTGGATGATTGTCTGATTCAGGCGGACAGTCAGGAATTGCTACTTCAGCACCTGGCATTTGTAAAAAGACTTCTAACTTCACTGGGATACACCATAAACGAAAAGAAATCACAACTGCTGCCCAGCCAACAAATTGTATTCCTGGGAGCAAGCTTGAACACAGCATCCCAGATGGCATTCCTCAAGCCAGAAAAGCAGGTCCATTTGACAAACTATTTCAAACTAACCACCAAAACCCAGCTATCTGAAAGGAAAATACTGCAAACCCTAGGGCTCATGGCCTCATGCGTTCTGCTAATTCTATATGCAAGACTGCAGATGAGGAAACTTCAATGGTACTTAAAAAGTCTCTGGTGTCAACATTCTCAGGACCTGGAAACAGTGATTCCTATCAAATCCTTGTCTAAGGGCAGAGTTCCTTTGGTGGGCAGAGGCATGCAACCACAACAAGAACTTTCTTTCACTCAATCCCTCGCCGCCCAAACCTTGACAACAGATGCATCTGACTATGCATGGGGTGCTCACATGACAGACAAATGCATTCAAGGCAAATGGAGCCTAGCAACTGTATTTCGCCTGCCTTTCTGTTACATTGAAGCTGTTTTTACTGCATTTAACTTAATATTGCACTTGGAATCCTTGTTTGTTGCTATTTGACTGTATTTGTAGCAAATTCTTCTGTGTAAGCTGTAGTAGCTGATTCATAGCATTTATAAGTGTTTGCTGTACCTGTTTCTGCCTGTTTTGTGAAAAAAGAAAAAAAGAAAAATTATCTCTTGTTTTTCCTGCTTTACTAGTTTAGTCCAGTTTCAGAGTTGCTGATTCCTGGGCTTTGGTTGTAGTTCCTGTGTACTGTTTCCTTGCCTTATTTGGGGAAGGGAAGCTACCTTGCTTACCAGTGGGAGTGGGAAGCATTGAGCTGCCTTTTGTCCAGTTTTGTGAGGTTTCAGCCAGTAACTAGTAGTTTATTGGTCGTTTGGGCTAGTTTCTAGCTTTTTCCAGCCCCTGGTATAAAACTTTCAGCTTGTACCTACTCAGCACAGACTCCACGTGGGCCAGCAGAGTAATCCAGGCTGCAGAGAGCTGAATAAGCGACTTTTCTTGATACTAAGTATATTTTTGTTGCTTTCCACATCTGAATACCTAGCAACTGTATTTCGCCTGCCTTTCTGTTACATTGAAGCTGTTTTACTGCATTTAACTTAATATTGCACTTGGAATCCTTGTTTGTTACTATTTGACTGTATTTGTAGCAAATTCTTCTGTGTAAGCTGTAGTAGCTGATTCATAGCATTTATAAGTGTTTGCTGTACCTGTTTCTGCCTGTTTTGTGAAAAAAGAAAAAAAAAAAAATATCTCTTGTTTTTCCTGCTTTACTAGTTTAGTCCAGTTTCAGAGTTGCTGATTCCTGGGCTTTGGTTGTAGTTCCTGTGTACTGTTTCCTTGCCTTATTTGGGGAAGGGAAGCTACCTTGCTTTCCTGCTTTACTAGTTTAGTCCAGTTTCAGAGTTGCTGATTCCTGGGCTTTGGTTGTAGTTCCTGTGTACTGTTTCCTTGCCTTATTTGGGGAAGGGAAGCTACCTTGCTTACCAGTGGGAGGAAGCATTGAGCTGCCTTTGTCCAGTTTTGTGAGGTTTCAGCCAGTAACTAGTAGTTTATTGGTCGCTTTGGGCCAGTTTCTAGCTTTTCCAGCCCCTGGTATAAACGCTTAAACGCTGCTAAGCTGATTTAGAGCGAGCTGCCACTGTTGCACACAAGGGCAGTGCCGGTTAAGCAGGTTTAAACTATTCGGCTACCTAAAGTCCACTCTTCAAATTTTCCCTTAAAACTACCTTCCTCGAACTATACTACTGATCAAATCAGCGTATCCTATAACTAAAGATCAACTCTACTTGACTCCAAGTAGACTATTCTCTATCTATTAAACCTAGCACTTGCTCCTACAGTACTTATTACCTTGATACGGCACTCTTGTCATAGATAGTACCCCAAAAGGCAACCCCCATTTCTCGGTCACCCACGCCCCCGAATCTTTTTTAAAGTTTTTCGCCTACCCTTCTAGCATGTCGAGGGATCAGTTGCTAGTGTCCTCTCCTGCTCAGCTGGTGAACCTGGGAATATTGAGGCAATGTTTCAATTGCCTCATGTACACAGACAACCCTTTCCTCCTCCCACAAAACACAAATACATGCGAGATGCAACTATACGGCCAAACTGGAGGCTGAGCTCTCTCAACATAGGACTGGCAAGACCAGTCAGGAGGAGAAGGTTACCACACACACTATAGACCCAGTCTCACATAGTACCATTACAACCTCAAATCTTACACATAAACGCACAAAGACATACTCGGAGGCTCTGATCAAAAATCTACCAAAACAGCAGAGGCCACCAAAGCAGACACCCAAACAACCACCACCTCAGAACACAACACCCGCAACACATAGACCTCACAGTCAGAGTGTCAAACAGTCACAGCCCTTAAGGCCAAACACAATGCCAGACACACTAGTCATTGGTGACTCCATAGTCAGACACACTGATGTCCCGCTCACCAGACTGAGTAAGGAGAAGGTCACAGTAAGCTGCCTGTCGGGCGCTAGAATCCGCCACATAACGCAAGCACTCAGGTCTCTCAACAGCAGGTACAAATATGACTCAGTCATTGTCCACGCTGGTGTAAACGACCTGAGACGTACCTCCTTGGACTACATGAAAAGAGACATTGAGGAGCTCTCTGATTATGTAGCCCAGGCAGGTATGACCCTGACCTTGAGCAGTATCCTACCTTCACCAAGAATGATGCTACAATACAGAGATAAGATGATCAGCTTTAACAATTGGCTTAAACACTGGTGTCATTCAAAGGGGATCCAGTATCTGTCTGCCTGGGATGACATGCTGGACAAGCCACGCTGCTTCGCAAGGGACGGCTTGCACCTGTCACCCCTGGGATTCCGGATATTGGCAAAGGCTCTTGCCACCCCATAGTGCCTTTTTAGGCAAGGCTCAAATTCTAAACCTACCACCCTAGAACACAAAAAAGGAAAAAAAATAAGGGTAATGCTGCTCAATGCCAGAAGTCTAAATCTCAAAATGCATGCACTCGAGGCCCTTCTCAGTATGGAGAACATCGATGTCTGTGCTGTGGCAGAAACCTGGTTCAAGGCTCCTGAGAGCACCCCAGCGCTATCAGGTTTTACCTCATATCATGCTCCGCCCCAAAATCCGGACAATACCAAGAAAGGAGGGGGGTATCCATATTCATCAAGGACACCCACACCTCAAGACTGGTGGCAACGCACGATGCATCGGAGACCATCCAGGTGCAATTAACCATAGGCAAGACTGCTCTGCAAATTGTAGCATGTTACAGGCCACCTCACAAACTCAGGAAACTCACATGGCCTTCCTGAAAACACTAGAGGGATAAATGTATCACCAAACACCATCATACTAGGTGACTTCAATTACCCTAATATAGACTGGGAACACTACTCAAGCCCAAACACCCTAGCCCAAAAGTTCCTGGAATTCATAAACTCAAATGCCATGGAACAACTAGTCACCATCCCCACAAGAGGAGATAACATACTTGATCTCATCATCACGAACATGGGAGCACAATGTTCAACACCGAAGTATACCCCTCACTGGTGAGATCAGATCACAAACTAATCTCGCTGGAGGTCCTCATCCCACCCCACCTGAAATAAAAAGACCACAGTAAAGAACTTCTCAAAAGCCGACTTCACACTTCTAAAGACTAGTGTGGTCTCCTTTCAGGCCCCGAGCCATGGAAAACAATACTCAAGCCACTGAATCACTTACAAACGCCTTCTACCAGCACCTGCAGGACTGCATGGATAAGGCAATCCCAAGCAAAACAAAGACTCTTTGTACCAAAGGCAAGCGTCCAGTCTGGTGGACCCCAGCCATAAACAAACTCTACAACAAAAGGAGGAAGCTACTACAAGATAGAGCAAAATCCTTAAAAGGTAAGACACCCTTGATCACTATAAGTAAAAACTAAGAGCTCTCATAAAATCATCCAAAGCAAATTTCGAGAGAAAAATAGCTAAAGACTCAAAAGACAATCATAAGGCCTTCTTTAGCTATGTTAGAAACCTAGGAGGAAACTCCCAGATATGCTCAGAACTAGTTCAAAATGATGTGAAGATTACTGATCCTACAGACATTGCCAACATACTGGCTGACAGGTTCAGTGCAAACTTCTCCCTCCCCCAAAAGGAGAGATATCTATACCAAATGAGTGCAGCCCCCAAACATCTCCAGCCCAAGTGAGAACTGCTCTCCAAAGCAAAAACACAGCATCCATGGGACCCGATGGTGTCCCCGGCTGTGTGCTCCACGAACTCAATGAGGAATTAAACCCACAGCTAGGACAGCTGTTTAATCAAAGTCTTACCTCTGGATACGCACTCCAGGAGTGGCGCACTGCAACTGTGGTCCCACTTCACAAAGGCGGTGCCTCCACAGACCCTGGAAATTACCGGCCCATTAGCTTGACAAGCCTTATCTGCAAAGACATGGAGAGGATCATAATGGACCTCATAAATAAAGACATAGGGAATTTGCAGACTTTGGATCCAACCCAGTTTGGCTTTTTCAAAGGCAGATCATGCCTTTTAAACTTGGTTGACTTTTTCGAAACAGTCACCAAAGCCATTGATGAGGGAAAGGCAGTCCATACAGCCTACCTCGATCTGGCTAAGGCCTTCGATACAATACCCCACTCGGGTATCATTGAAAAACTCATCAGCTTAAATGTTAACCCATACATCACAAGATGGGTTGCAAACTGGCTGAGTGACAGAACCCACAGGGTCAGAGTTGCTGGCGCCATGTCAGACTCAAAGCCTGTCACAAGTGGTGTCCCATAGGGCTCAGTCCTGGGCCCACTCTTGTTTGGCATCTACTTTCTGAAGTACAAGCAAACACAGGAGGGTTATGGCTGACAAAGTTTGCAGATGACTGCAAACTGGCCATAGTAGAAAACACATCTGACACAGATATCCTTCAGAAGGGTCTCACAGAAACGGATAACTGGTGCCAGAGCCACGGCCTAAAGTTAAATGCCAAAAGATGCATAGTCATACCCTTCGGGAAAAACAAGGTTACCCCTAGCTACCAAATAGGTGGCAATCCACTGAGCACAGAAGAAGTTATCAGGGACCTGGGGACCCAGGTTGATAGTAGTCTGTCATTCGACACCCATGTAGCTAAAGTAGTTAGGAAGTCCTTCTACATTGCCCACCTTATCATGAAGGGATTCTCATCTAGATCAAGGGAGGTCATAGTCTCCCTTTACTCATCACTCATCAGACCAATGATTGAGTACAACGCCCCATTCGAATGTATCTGACCCGACACTTGCAGCAGCTGGAGAGGCCACAAAAGTTCCTCACCAAAAGGATAAAGGGTCTCAAAATCTGTCCTATGCTGCCCGACTGAAAGAACTCCAGCTCTATTCAGTCGCCACCGCTGCTCAGAGGTGACCTTGCCTAACATACAAGGCCATGTCAAACCCAGATTTGATGAATATGCTTCACCTCAAAAATCTAGATCCATCAGAGCCACAAGGGCGGAGACTTAAACCTCGACACGGCTATTAATAGGACGTGCTGGAGGGATAGATTCATCACCCAAAGACTCCCTATGCTGTGGAACAAAATCCCGGTACATGAGGCAGAGCACCTCGCTGGCCTTGTTCAAGAGAAATCTTGACCAATGGATGGGAGATCGCAGATATACCCCAGGAATTACCTCAGTGTCACTGCTCGACAGAGGCACAGCAAAATAATGGGTATAGTTCCCCATACTAAAGGGGTGGCGTAAGCCACAAAACAATGGGCTAGGCTTATAAATGCCCTCGGGCAGATAGCCTAGTATGAACCTATGAACAAATTCCTCTGCATGTCAGTCAAAAGGAGATGCTAGCTGTACAGAATGCTCTGACAGCCTTCAAATACCTTATCCTTCCAGGACAGCTCCTGATAAAGACAGACAAGACCACAGTTATGTGGTACATAAACAGGCGGGGGAGACTCATTCTTACACACTCTGCAGTTTAGCCATGGCCCTGTGGAACACAGCCTTGAGCAACCAAGTGCACCTACAAGCTCAATTCCTGCCAGCAAGTACAATTCACTGGCAGACGACTTAAGCAGAAATCTACTGGACCCTCACGAGTGGAAACTGGAACCCAACTCATTCAAACTTCTAACTCAGAGGTGGGGAATACCGGAGGTGGACCTTTTTGGCTCCCCCCAAAACCACCAATTGAGGAAATTTTGCACCAGGAACCCTCACAGCAGAGCCTAGAAGGTGGATGCCCTATCCTTGCAGCCTGGCTTATCCCCTGAATACACCACCAGCATCCCTCAGCAAACAGGTGCTGGACATCATCCTTGAGGCCAGAAGGCCTAGTACTAGGAAATCCTATGCTGAAAAATGGAAAAGTTATTGGTCTTGGAGTCAGTCTCAAGGAAAGGACACAGGTGTGCCCATCTTACCTCAAATCCTTGATTACCTAGCAGAACTGTTCCACAGAGGCCTATCCTTCTCATCCATTAAGATTCATGCCTCTGCCATCTCAGCTCATTATAATACTGAGCCACCTCTCTTTTCTCACCCTCTCATCAAACAGTTCCTGAAAGGAGCTAACAATTAAGGCCCCCTAGAAGAGCTCCCACCCCAGCCTGGGACCTTAACTTTGTACTGGACAAGCTCACACTTCCCCCTTTTTAACCTGCTGCTTCAGCAGAGTTAAAATTCCTCTCTTGGAAAACAGCCTTACTTCTAGCTATTACTTCAGCAAGAAGAGAGTCTGAGTTACAGGCACTAATGGCGGTGGAGCCCTTCATCATTTTCCATGCTGACAGGGTTTCCCTCAGGACTAACCCATCCTTTATGCCCAAGGTGCTATCCAGTTTGGCTTTAAACCAATCCATCCATTTGCCAACCTTATTCCCTAATCCTCAGAATAAAGGGGAAAGGATCCTGCACTCCTTGGACGTGCACAGACAGCTCAGGTTCTACCTTGACAGGACTATGCCTTTCAGAAAATCTGGCCAGCTGCTAGTCAGCTTTGCTACAGGGGCAGAGGGCAAGGCCATTTCGAAGCAAACCATTTCCAAATGGATAGCACACTGCATCCATTTCTGCTACATGCACCATGGAAAACCTACCCCTCAGGGGATCAGAACTCATTCCACTAGAGCTGCTTCAACCGCTACAGCATTTCTCAGAGGAGTCCCTACCAGGGACATCCTGGAAGCTGCAATCTGGAGTTCTGTACACACCTTCACCAAGCATTATCACTTACCTATTTTTTTCTAAATCCAGAGCTGGATTTGCTACAGCAGTCTTACAAGGCCTGCTAGCCAGCCCTAACACTTCTGGACTGCCTCCACCCTTCCTCAGCTTTGGGAATCAGCCCAAGTGTGATGACTGCACCAGTGAAACACGAAGAATATAGTCCAGTTGTGTACACTTACCGTTCTGGTTTCACTCCCTCCAGCCCCCTGGCTTTTTCTATCCTTTCTACCCATCCTCTTTATGGCCATTTTTTATGGCAAGGGTATTTACTTTTTACTGGAGGTGTTCCACACCATGTAATAGCTTCCTATTTTGGGGTCTCCTGACATTTGGGGAAAGAAAACTGATATAATGGTGTCGGCTGCATGTTTTATACCCCTGACGTCATGGAAGAGGCGACAGCATCCGACGCAGAAATCCCAAGACTCTGGTATTCGGGCCGATTGAGGGCTACCTGCAGGTATCTACATTTATGGTAAGTGTACACAACTGTACTTTCTTTGGCAGAACAAGCTCTCTAACCTACTACCTAACGCCCTCGGAGTACCACAAGGCTCCATACTAGGGCCCCTACTGTTTTCCATCTTTATTAACGACTTGTATACTGTCATCTCAAATGTCAGCTGTTTCCAATATGCTGACGACTCCACCTTGATTTGCCCAGCTACATATCCTACAGATTTATGGTCTGCTACCCAGTCCACCTTTAATACTGTAGAAAACTGGTTCTCTGAACGTCAATTGATACTAAATCCCAAAGAAATTAAAATGCTTTTATTCTCACCAACATAAAGGTCTGTTGCTTTTACCTTTACCGTAAATGCAAATGATGGCACAATAATCTCCCCCGACCCCTCTACAAAACTATTAGGTGTCATTATTGATAATAATCTAAAATTTGACCTACATGTAAACCAATCGATCAAAACCATCAATAAAAAACTAGGGTCACTTTACAGAATAAAAGCCTTCCTCACCCCTCCAGCCAAAAGTGCCATAGCTCACTCTCACCAACTTTCAGCACTTCTGTATGCATTCCCCCTACTCTCTAATCTAAACAAGATTGTACTTAAAAAAAACTCTCAACCTGTTATAATCACATTGCCAGGTTTGCCACTGGCCTGCCTTTTAGCACACACCACTGCATCAATCTTAACCAGCTTGGGTGCTTGAACTACCCAGTCTAATCCAGTATAATGTACTGATTATGGCTAATAAAATCCTTTATAATCCAGATAATACTGTTATCATCCCCTATAACAATCCACGACTGCTTCGATCCTCGAACAGACTACTAATTCAGACAATCAAAATTAACAATGCAACCGGTGGTTCCCTCTTTGCAAACTCTGCTGGCAGAGCCTGGAACTCACTTCCAGCTGATATTTCTTTGCTGTCCTCCCTAGGCCAATTTAAAACCAAACTCAAACAACATCTGGCACTAAAACTGGCTTTGCCACTGCAACACGCCTGGCTGACTCATCACGAATGTGAAAAATCTATTAATCAGATTACTGTTGAATTTACCCCTAACTGTCACCATGGAGTAACTGTTGAACTTGTCTATTCATGTTTGCTTATGTATGCTTTGTCTGTACCATATTTGTAATATGTTGCCATTGTTTTTATTGTATCTGCTTACCTTGGAGCTTTTCTCCCCAGGCCTCTGCTGAAAATGGACATGAATCCAGTTGGACTATCCTGGTCAACAAATGTAAAATAAATAAATAAAAATAAATAAATAAAGTTTGTTCAAAAGAAAGCAATAGGCAAGGGCCAGTTGGTCCATACTGACTGACAAGACTCCCTCTGGATTGCCATCTGGTTGACTGACAAGACTCCCCTAGTAACAGTTGGCGATATGGTTTTCACAGAAGACAATGCTACTGTTGCTGCTCCGTAGGGCTGTGTGATTGGTCTCTTTCTCTTATGCATCTCCATTTTGTCTGTAGTGTTTTGCCCCCTTTATGATTTGTTTTGACATGTATCTGGGCAAATTTAAGTTCAGTGAGTATATACATGATCCAGTGCATTGTGACAACAAAGTGCGTAGGGAGCTAGGTAAATAAATATATAGCAAGCAAGCAGTGCTGGGTATGCAGGAAGCCAACAGAACACTTAAAATTCTTTGTGTATGTGTATAGTCCCTTTACACATTCAGGATAGGCTATAGTTGACAAAATGATTTTTAATCAACTGATGCCTTTAGCCACTTTCATGTAATCTTGTGTCATTCAACCATAGATGGAGTGCTTACTGGTGCCTCTATTTATCTCAAAAAGAGACTGAATCAGTGAGTATCCTGGGAGTAAGGGAGGATGAATTTTGGCATTCTGTCCTTGCTGACATATCTATTTTATTACCTGCTGCGACCTTACATGTTTGACTAGATGACTACTACTGTAGCCTCGATTTAAGTTAGTGCACTTGTATGATGTTTGAATTATAAGCTTTGAATGTATTGCTGAACTCAGTATATGTTGTAATTTGTTGTTTCCTGCATAGTATGTTAGTTTTTTCTGCCATTTTAAACAGTTTGTGGCTAAAGTAGTCCCAGGACTGGTCCACTTGCCCATTTAACAAATAACATAAGATAGAAATAAACTCTGTGGTACTGTTTTGACACCAGAATCTACTTGGGCCTTGACAGCAGTTGATTCAGGTCTGGTTTGACAGAGCGTATGACCCACCTTCAGGTCCAAGTTAGATGAAATGCCACACTGGATGACAGACACAACGCAAAAGAAATGATGGAGTTGCCATGTAGGTGTTCAGGTATTCAAACATTCAAAATTGGTTTGAACTCTGGCACATTGAAGGTGAATATACACAACACTATGGTGATGTGATACATAAACAAGCAGAGGGCCATGTTCCTCATTCACTGCGCTGCCTGTCTGTGAAGGTTGGGGACCTGAGCTCCCAGCTAAGCCTGCATCTCTTGGTCACTTTCATCCCATAAGATAAGAACAGGTATGGCAAATCCTTTCCAGTCTCTGTCATCCCATAAGATCAGAACAGGTATGGCAGATCCTTTCCAGTCTCTGTGAATGGAGATTATATAAGCAGGTTAGTTTTCCAGATCTTGGCCCAGAAGTGTGAATGCCCATCAATGCTTGTTTACCTTGCACGAGAATTAACAGTTGGACAGGTTTGAGCTGTGTTACTACTTTTCCTTGCACTGAATGGAGAGGCCCTTTGTCCATTCCCTCGCTTACCCTTCTTTGAAGAGGACTTGGAAAAAGAAGAAAAAGGACAGCTCCTACTGGTGGCTCCTCTCTGTCCAAGACCGCCATTGCTTTCTCAGCCACTTCAGAGAGATTACTACCATTACCTCATTTTTGTACTCTTCAGACATAACTGAACATGTCAGTAGTACACCTAAACCTAAGGGATCTCAGGCTGGTGGCATGGAGAGTCTCATTTAGTACCCTTCAGGGGACACTTCTCTGAGGATATACTGTCCATTGTACAAGAGGTAATTTAGGCAAACACCAGGAAGTCTTATTTGGCCAAATGAAAAAAAATCTTTATTGGTGTAATTTTAAAGGTGGTATATTTATTGCACAACTACAGAGCCTGCAGCTCCGCAGGATTTAAAGGTCCACAGTAAGTTATCTTATACATCCACAAAGGTGTAAGTATGAACGTAAGTATGAACTCATGCAGGTCATCTCCCTGTAGATCCCCCTTGGCCACCCACTGTGCAGTAGAGCAATTTTCAAAGGGGTTCTGTACTTTGTTCTCTTCAGGAAACATACTCCTTGTCTTTGGGACCTCCTGTTTGTGGTGGAAATGTTGACCTTGGCCCCTTTCAAATGATTTGCTTTGGTTATTTATTTGTTTATTCATTTGCCTTTGTTGACCAGGAAAGTCTGACTGGGCAAAGCTCATTTTCAGCAGAGGCCAGTGGAGAAAAGCTCCATCATATTACATTTCCGTTATCCTGGAAAGCCTCTCTCTGATGGCTATTGCATCCACTTGGAGGATCTCTGAGCTGTAGGCTCTGGTGTAAAGAACATTACTTTGACTATTTTTCTACATGTGTAGCTAATTTGTATCCATGCTGATTACCGAACATCAGCCCTGCAGTGACCCAACTAGCCCATGAATTCCTTTTTTCAGTGAAAGACTGTCACAGGAGGCCATCATCCAGGCGGTCATCAGGGGTTTACTTGTCCCCACCCCTAAGCCCACATGGCAGCTGGCGAGTTCAGCCCGTAGCACTGGCCTTATAAACATGCACAGCCCAACTTTCTTTGTGAATGTTTCAATCTGGAAGACACATGAAGGCCTTCTAAAAGTTTGTAACCAGTTCAAGTAGAGTCATATGCCCTTTTTCCCCAAAAGACTGTTGGTCATTCTGATACTCAAAGGTAATATTTTCCACAATCTTCTTGTTCTACAATGAAATAAAGCACTTTTTAAAGCTTTCCTAACAGCTGGGTTGTCAACTAGATTGTAATTATTTCTGGTGTTAGAATTGTGATGCCTAAACTTAACATCCACTGTTGCAGCCAAAGTCTTAAGACATTTATGCATAAAAATTGTCACCCCACAACCAATCTGTAAGTTATGGAAATAGAGATAACGGTTCCAGCCATTTCATACAACTCTGATGTTTTATCCTGTGGGATCTGTCTTGTAAAATACCTTTGAATCCTTTCAAACTTTTTTTTTTTAATCTGTTTAGAATTACAGAAGCAAGATGAATGACTGTCTTCACTATTTAGTCTTACCATTGTTTTAAATAGTGGGATAAGCCTCCTCATCTCTGCTTGCAGTGCAGTATATTATATCCCATTAATAACGTGCCACATGTTAGTAGTAAATGAAACATTAGTGCTAAAATTAAGACATTTATTGATTATTTTTCTCAGGTCTCTTAATTTTGACATCACTAGATAAAATAGTATTATTAAGGACGTATAGGTATTCTTGGTTGTTCACACCCAAATGAAGAATTTTGAATCTTTTTTTTTTTTGCATTCAATTTTGTATGGACCAAAGATTAAGCTAGTCTATATTCTCGTAGTTTCACCTGGTCAATGTTACTGACAGTGCACGCCATCTTAGTGTTATCTGCAAACTTTCTGATAGTGGCTATAGTGTATACTTCTTGGGAGTGTTTGATCCAGTCATAGCTCATTTGCTACTAGCAATTTATTGTAATACTCTGCTTTTCTGAGTTTCAGTGCAACAGCAAAGCAAGCTGCCTCCCTTCTCCCATGATGGGTGGTCAGGTATCTGAAACTCGGTTGCATCTTTCCGTCTTTTGCTGCTGTGGTGCCCAGGTCATTAATCGATCTTGGGTTGTCTGAGTCATAGCCACAGTCAGAGATTCTTCCTTCTGCATCATGATTTCGATTGACGCATACATTGTCTTTAACAGGGACAACACAAGTCATGGAGCTAAGTCCTCATTTGTCTGTAGTGATCAGTGATTTGGCCTTGAAAGAAACCATGAAACTTGCCAGTATGTTGTTCTAAGTACCAAATCAAAGTGGAGAGGATAGTGAAATGTATGATGTGTATAGCTGGTCGCTAAAGACGTCAGCCATTCTAACCAGCTGTTCTTTTTGTGCCTGGCAGGCGGGGAAGTGCATTTTCAAAATTGTTAATTACATTGTGTTTTGTTACGCAAAAAATGGAAAAGCAATGTAGACAAGTAGGGGCAAATTCACTAGGTAGTAGTCACCACACCAGTCTTCATTAAGAGCATTTCAGCTACAGGTATTTTTGTGGTGATCTGGGTAATTGTCAGTACCTCTTCCAAGCATTATGAAGTAAATGTTCAGTCTAGGAGCAGGACAGCCTTCTCTACCGCTGTCTTTCAGAACACGTTGTGATTTTACTCCCTGGTAGCTGACAGCTTCAGTATTGTTTGCATAGACGAAGAATGATGCTGCAACAGGTATCTTAGGTTGTACAAGCACTTCCATCATACCAGGAGATATTTGAATTAAAGTATTATTGCTGCAATATAGGCTTTCACCCCCTCTTCCTCCTTGATCAGACTTTTCTAACGTGGGGTTGGAGAGTGGAGGAACCTGGAGGTGCTGCCTTTTTGTTGCTGACTTGGGGGAGGAGACCAGGTGACCTTTTCTTTATATATTGTTTTTAATTCATTAGTATTCTTGATGGGAGGAAATGATCTTAAAGGACCAAGAATTATTCTTTCTCTTCTCTGCCTTTTCCTCAGAAATGAAAGAGGCTTAAAGTAGGTGTTATTTTTACAAAGCCTGCTTTCATGGGTTACACGGTAACTTCAGAAACCCCTCTGCTATGTAGCTAGGCTAAGTGGTGAATTCCTTACTTTGGACCTAGGGACACCTAGGCAGATGGCCCTAGGTGTGTGACCTTCATTATCCAAGGCACGTTTGTTATTGATACTTTTAGAATTTAGCAACAAAAAGTGCTGGAGATGCTCCCCCTTTTAGCTGAAGTTGTGCCAGAGTCTGGGGGGGGCGTACATCTTTCTGTGGCTACTACCTCCCGTGGTTATGGTACTTCTGCAGTGAATCTTCTATTAGAATGTGTTGTTGTGAATGGAGTCATACAACTGCCCCCCCCCCCCCCCCCCCCATATTAAACTAAATAACTAAATGCTGGGGAGTTGAATAAAAAATTGCCTCATTGTGACTGCTGTTGATGCTTGCTGTATTTATCAAGCTGAAGACAGGAACTAGATCTCACCCTAATTTCTAGAAAGTCCTATGGTGTCTGGCCTCTAGTCTGACTTGCTAGTTTAAAGAATAATACAAGTCAGTATCTTTGGTTTCACAGGTGTACCTTTGGTCATTTTGGTTGAATTTACACATTACTTTCTCCTGCAGCTCAGCTGATGAAAAACACTGGAACAATCCTAGCAAATGACAGCAATCCTGAGCGTCTGAAGAGTGTTATTGGAAATTTGCACAGACTGGGGGTAACCAACACTGTAGTCTGTAACTACGATGGTCGGCAGTTCCCAAAGGTATGTAGTGCAGCTGTTGGTCACATAAAGAAGTGTCAACCAAACCATGCAGGCATGTGAAGGCCGTGTGGCAGTGTATTAGGAACACCGAAATAATACTAGACACAATATCACAAGGGCCGTAAGATGCCTAGCCAGATACTTTGATTAAAAGGGGGTGGGAGATTAGCCTAATGGTTAAGGTGTTTACCTTACAGACACAAGGTGCAGGGTTTGATTCTCACATGGGGTAACTGGCTAGGCTTAAAATAGCCTGAAAGGGCAGGTAGCCTAGTACTAACCTATGAACTCTATGAAAAGTTAAGCATATTGTAATAGTTTGTCATGTTTTGATTTCACCTTTGTACTAAAATAGTAATGTATATATGAGCAGTTTTTATTTATACTGTTTTACCTCGTATGTGATCATTTTGCCTTTATACTCCAGATACACTTGAGGCCATCAGCTCTTACACTACTAGTCATTAATTTTTTTTATCCCATTTATTCTTTATTACAACATCACATTCATTGCTGGGATAACAAAGTACCTGCACATACATTCTGCCTTGTCAGATGCCTGCCATGGCAAGACTTGTTTTGCTTCCTTCCAGAAGGAGTCATCCTTTCACTGGCATCTTATTCCCTCCCATTTCAGTAAGGAAAGTTAATGGCCTTTTGCACCATAACTGAACTTCTTGGCTTAATGTTTCATTTCCAAATGTGGTCAGCTTTGTGATGTGTAGCTGACACATTCTGCTTGACTTCTTTCATTGAGATTTTTTGTAATAAATTATATTGTTTTTACTATTTGCTCCACCCATGAAGATTAGCAAGTGACATAGCCTTTAGTTTTCTTATTATAACCCCCTTTTGTAAGGTGGCAACATTTCTTTAATGTTGTTAACTTACATCTCCTCGACAACCAGTTGTGTTCTAACTGTTGGATCACATCTCTCCAGATTACTTGTACAGTAGACATGAGATTGCTGTTTGCATGCATATGTTGTAAAGTGTTCTAGGGGAGATTTTTTTTTTACCCCACTGTACAACCATAGAATCAGTACAGCAATTTGTGACATGGGAGGCTTGCCGATCCCAGATCGGGAAAGGGTAAGAGACCTCCTTCATAAAAACACTCCATTCTGTACAAGCAGTTTCTGGGTTTGTCGTGCTCTTGATAAGTTACATTTGAGGATTTCTTTTTCTAGTGGTCATGTGTGGATCATCCACAAGGAATATTTCCATGGCCTGTTGTGGTAAACAGCAGCAAGTACTGATAAGAAAGTAAAGTTAATTTGAAATGCTAGAAAATTTTGATACATTAATACTTTTTTGTATGAGACTCATAAATACTCTCTGGTGCCTTGTAAGGTAAGAAAGTACCTCATAATCCTACCTAAAGCACTGGATTTAACTTTTGCTTGTGTAGTTATGAAGAAAAATCTGCTAAGTTTATATTGGAGGAGGTGAAGAATTCTTTGCATTGAATTTTTTGAAAACCCATAGTTCTGAGATTATGCTGACATGGGAATGTATTATTTCAGGTAGCAGCTGATCTTTAGGGGCACTGTAGTCAAGAGGCCTTTTGGAAGTCTCGTGACAGCATATTCATTGGTTATTGATGCTTGTAAACAGTTGTAACGTAATCGTTTGGCCTTTTTATGTAAAGGGAGATATTGAATTTACTGAATGCTAGAAAACTAATTCCATTACTAGATGGTACGTCTGATGCTGTCAATTTTTCATCCTTTCCTCACATGGTGGTTCAGATCAGAGTCCTCGTATCCAACTCGGCCATTAGTAAGCTCATGGCAACCAAAGAGCTGGTGGGTACCTCCCCCTTTAGCCACATTGCATCTGTCCCCATTACCTCAGATCTCGTTTGCCACTTTGCGAAGACGTGGTCATTTCATTTGCTCTTGGGTCAGGTTATAACTTTTTCTTCAGTTTCTATAAATATCTTCATATCTTGCTAATTTTTTTTGATAGTATAGCCTTTGTATACCTCTTCTACCTGCTGCTCTGTCCTACTAGTTAGTTTCTACAATTTCTTTTCTTGCCTTATCTTTCCCCTTTCTTTCCCACCAGTAACCGTTTTTACCCTTGTGGTATTTCTTCCCTCCTATCGTTAGTAGGGTTTTCCCTCCCTCCTATTTATATATTAAAAAAAAAAAAACTTTCTCTAGCCCATCTCTGCAGTGAGAAGTGTGTGTGGGCGTTGTATCTCTTCTCCTCTATAAACAAGATAAACGTCCAGTGGGCTTCAAGAAGTGCACCAAATAGGGGCATAATGATTCCTTGTAGTGACTTGCATTCTTTGTGTGTGTACTGTCTTGGGCCTCCGCATTTACAGGAGGACTGTGCCATATGTTCCTCCTTTAATAAGTGAGCTTTAATAGATAAAAGAAGTAAGCTCATTTTAAGAGGAATGTTGCATTCAGCCTTTGATGAAGCCGATTCTGGAGCAACTTCTTCCCCTTAAACTAAACTGGTCATTCAAAGTCCTGCTTTCTCCTTGTCGTCCAAGTCTTCAGACAAGGCCAAGAAAAGACCATCTTCAGCTCTGACTGATATTTCGGAGCTGAAGTTTAAGAAATCAAAATCATCTTCCTCTGGGGAGTCTTGGATGTGATCCGAGCCACCCATTCTGACCATTGTTTTATCAGATCCAGCTTCTTAGTCTCCGACTTCATCTGACAAGGATGGGTTGGATCAGTTGGGGTTGGACACGACTTTCAGGTTGGATTGGTTGGGGTTGGACATGACTTTCAGCTCTTTCAAACCAATACTGAACTTACCAAGGACACATTACACTCCTTCATATGATCCAGTACCTTCGAGGGTGCCACCCCCCTTCTTGTCAAGGCCGAGATCTCTTTCTGCTATGTCCTCCCGTTCAGCCAGGAGTGTTACAGAAGAAGTGGAGCAGATGGTGCAGAAGATCTTAATGGCACAGGATATCACCAGGTCCCCTTTGACCTCAGCCCTTTTGGCTCCAGGTCTACCCACATTGACCACTCCCCCACTTCCTCCTCCGACTGCAGGGCAAGTTTCACAGCCCATGGATTGGATGCATCCAGTGACTTTGAGTTCGGATTTTAGGATGCTATCTTCCTTGGATCAGACTTCAGCTCGGAGCTGAAGTGAGCTTCTTGATCCTCAAGTCCAGTTGACCCCCAGATTGTCTGAGCAGTCGACGGTCCTCTGGGATTCTGCGAAAGCAAGCTGTGCTCTGGCTTACACCCGGGGTGAGCTGTCTTTTGGAGTGGGGGGGGTCCCTGTCCTGATAGACTGGCTTCTCGGGTACAGAGTCCTTGTCCTTCCAGGAACAGTCAGCCTTTGGAGCTTTGGAGTGGGCTATGGCTGCCTCTGCACCAGCAAATTAATCTCCCCCTTCGGATCAGTTATCCCAGGCAAACTCTGAGCACTGTTCTTCATCCCATCTCGCTCCACAGGGACAGCAGGAACCTAGGTACCAGGGTACCCATCAGGGTATCGCTGACTCTTCCGATACCTCTCCAGACTTTCCCACTGAGGAGTTCCTTGGAAGAGGTTATGCAAGAGGAAGCACCTAGACTCCATGGAGGAGTCAGCCACTGAAGACGCCGACCTCGAAGGTGAGGGTTTCCTCATGGTCACCACCTGAGGCTGTTTCCATGTTTCCTCTGGGGAGATTCTAGAAATTCTCAAGCAGAGGGGTGACTGGAAGTCCATTGACCCCTCACCTGAGGAGTCAGTGTACCTGACCGCCTTCGGTTCCTGTCCTCCTACCTCCTGGGTGACTCTGCCCACTGATGAGCTTATAGACCTAATGTCATGGTGGGTGTGAGAGACTCCAGATTTCATCGAGCCTGTTCGCTGGAGACCGAATAAAATCATAATTGCTCCTCTGGATAAGGGATTTTGGAATAAGGGGATTGCAGCAAATGCCATGGTTGTGGCAGGAGCCACCAAGAAAGAGCTTTCCAATGAGAGTTCTACTATCCATCCTCCTAATAAAGATTCTAGGACCATGGAAAGATGTGGAAGCGCGTCTTCTCCTCAGCGACCTTTCTTCTATGTGCTCTGAATTACTTATCTCATTTCGCCATGTTAGAAAGGGGTCTGATCAAGGACTTTTGGATACCCTTCAAGGAGCAGTAGCTGAGGGAGCCAAAGAAAAGGTAGCTTCCCAGTTAGCCACCCTTCATTCAATTGCCAACTCTTCCATGCAGCTTATTGCACATGCTGACTAAGGAATGAGCAGATTGGCGGGTTCTGGCATTTCCATGAGGACGCATGCCTTGGATGTACCTTTGCAATTTTGAGGAGCCTTTTAAGTCTTCATTTGTCAGTGCTCTGTTTGACGGTACATCTCTTTTTTGGGCCCAAAATCAAGGATACGCTATCCAAGTATGAGAAGTTGAGTAAAACCCTTTCTGCCGTGGGCATAGCTTCTCAGAGGCCTTATCCTAAAGGTCAGAGAGGTAGCGGGAAAATGAGGTTCAAAAAGTCTCAAGGGTCTTACCAGAATACATGTGGAGAGTTTTCCCTCCGAAGTAGAAGGGGAAACAACAGTGGAAGACGTCGCCCTTGGGGCAGAAGAAGTCCACAGTACCAGGATTCCCAGGAACCATTTTTCACGAAACCCTTTCAGCTCTCCTGAAAGGAGGCCTGATTTTCCACCTCTGGAGGCAGTCAGGGGTCATCTATCCCTGCACTGGAGAGCCTGACAGAACATAACTTCCATTGTATAAGTGCAGAGTATAATATTCAGGCATTATCACATTCCTTTCTCCCAACAGCCTGTTCCCAACAAGAGAATCCCAGATGTTCCACCCAGTTAAAGGGATCAAGCAGATTCACAAATTCTGAATTTTCTAGAAAAAAAGAGTCATCCAAAAGGTCCCGCCAGACCAGAGAGGCTTCTGTACTTAATCAAGGTTCTTTTTAGAGCCAAAGAAAACAGGACTGGAGACCAATTTGGATCTCAGCAAATTAAACCAGTCAGTCCATCGCAGCACGTTTTGAATGGTCATGGTACAGTCCATACTCCTCTTCTTGGAAAAGGATGATTGGATGTGCTCTGTAGATTTTCAGGATGCGTACTACCACATAAAAATCAACAGAAGTTCCAGAAGATACCTGCTCTTCTGGGTGGAAGCCAGTCATTACCAGTTCAGAGCACTTCCCTTTGATTTCACTACCACCCCAAGAGTGTTCACCAAATGTATGGCAATGGCTGCGGCTCTCCTGAGACGACAAGGATTTAGAGTGTTTCCATACTTTGACGACTGGCTCATTTCTGCAGTGACCAGGCATCTACTCGTATATGCAAGAGACTCTTCTTCAGATGTGCTCTCAACTAGACATAACAGTAAATCACCAAAAATCTCATCTGAAACCCACTCAAGTGATTGAGTTTATAGGAGCCCTGTTAGACACTAACAAGATGATTGCCAAACTTCCTCCACCCAGAGTACTAACAGTCAAGAGACTGACTGTAAGGTTAATGAGAAACAAAAGAGTATTTGCTTGTTATGTTCTTAAGGCCTTAGGTTCCATGGCTGCAGCAATTGTGTTAGTCCCACTGGCCAGGTTTCACATGCATATTTTGTAGTGGCTTCTATCCTCACAGTGGTCAATAATGCATCAACCAATGTCATATCAGATTCTCATCATAGAAACCTGCAAAAAAGACCTCTCATGGTGGATTCATTCTCAGCAGGTGACACAAGGCCGACCCTTTGTTCCCCTTCTACCACAGGCTATGGTGACCACGGATGCTTCCCAGATGGGGGGGGGGCATTATCTGGGGAAGACTGCCCCAGGTACCTGGTCCACAGATGAGGCCAAGCTCCACATAAACATCCTAGAGATGAGGGCAGTGGTTCTAGCATTGCAGGCATTTCAGACTGTCCTTCCTCTAGGACTTGTAACTCTCCAGTCAGGCAACATGTCGGTGGTATGGTACATAAACAAGGTGGGACCAGATCTTCTCCTCTATGTCAAGAAGTGCTCAGGGTGTTGCAATGGGCGAGCTCATCCATCCACTTTCTGATAGCTGTGCATATTCAGGGAGATCCATCGTCATAGTGGACAAACTGAGGAGAGCCGTTCTCATGGCTCAGAGTGTGGTAGATCACATTATCTGCACATGGGGCCAGTCTTGTAGCGATCTTTTCACCTCTCCCTTCAACAACAAATGCAGCAACTACTTTGCTCTGATTCCCCCACAGGGGCAAACCCAGAGGGACACTGTGATACACAATTGGCCCCCCAGACTTCTATATGCCTTTCCCCCAATTCCCTTGACCTCCAAGTTCCTTCAGAAAGCCAGAAGGTTGAAGAGGACTGTTCTCCTCATTGCCCCATATTGGCCTCAACAGATATGTTTTCCTTTTCCTGTGGCCTCATGTACAGGAGGAACCCTGGATTCTGGACCCTTCTTCAGACCTGTTGTCACATCTGACCGAAACTACTCATCCCAACCTTTACAATCTCAAGCTGACAGCTTGATTCCTCCAGTTCCATTGATCGCCAGACAACCTGTACTGTCCTCCCCAGTCTGTCTTGTCTTGATGTCATCCCATAAACCCTTAACTCAGAAACTGTATAGGAGTAAATGGAAGAAATTTGTCTTTTGGGCACAGCAACACGATATAGATCCCCTCACAGCCCCCGTTCATTTCATATTGGACTTCCTAGCCCATCTTTTCAATGATGGGGCAGTGAGATCTACCATTAAAGTACAGTTAGCAGCCATTTCAAATTTCTCTATGGGATTTGACAATTCCTCCTTGAACTCCCACAAACTTTGCAAAGCATTCTTAAAAGGGACCTTATTGTTAAAACCTCCTTAAAAGGACCCTTCTCCCCCCTTGGGATTTAAATCTGGTTTTGCGTCTCATTACTCAGCCTCCCTTCGAATCTGCAGCAACTTGTAATGTTAAGTATCTTTCATGGAAAACACTATTTTGGTGGCTGTCATATCGGCAAGACCGATTTCAAACCTTCAAGCCCTGTCTTCTGAACCTCCGTACATAATTTTCCATAAGGACAGAGTCTCATTGCGTACCAACCCTTCCTTCTTGCCCAAAGTTGTCTCTCAAGCAAATCTTAATCAGGCTATTCAGTTGCCTGTTTTCTTTCCTAATTTTAGTAATGGAGTGGAATATATTCGGCATCTGTTGGATGTTCATAGACAGTTACATTTCTGTTTACATAGAACCAAAGAATTTCAGAAGACAAAGCAGTTGTTTGTTGCATTTGCAGGGCATAGAAAAGGTGTTCCATTTACCAGAATTACTTCATTCAAGTGGCTTTCTAGTTTCATTTCCTTTATTTATTCTTCAAAGGGCATGAAGCCGGACAGTGCCATTCAGGCCCATTCAACTAGAGCAATGGCCACATCTGCAGTCTTTCAGTCCATTGCTTCCTTGGATGATATTTGTGCAGCAGCTACTTGGGCAGACCATCATTCGTTTATTACTCATTACAAATTAGATTTGGTTTCCAAGGGAAGGGCTTCTTTTGGTGCAGTGGTTCTGAGGAATATTTTTCCATGAGTCCACCCTGGATAAAGGTAGCTGGGGACTCTGCCCCACATATGAGGAGAGGATGAAAAATTGACAATATCAGATAAAGAAGTTATGTACTCAACATAATGTTCCATCTATATTATCAATTTTTCATCTCTCCTGACAATCCCCACCCTCCAAGCCCCATCCATAGACACCTGGTTGAACAGGATGACAGTGTCTAAGGTTAGATTTAATTTTATTAGCTCCAGAAATTGCTTTACTTAAGTCTCTGTGTGTTTAATTCTAACTCTTTTCTTCTTACTAATATTGTTATAGCAAATAAAATCTAAGGTAATGGGGACAGATGCATTGTGGGCAATGGGGAGGTACCCATGAGCTTTTTGGTTGCCACTAGCTTGCTAATGGCCGAGTCAGATCCGAGGGCTCTGGTCCGAACCCACATGTGAGGAGAGATGAAAAATCAGCAATACAGATGGAATGCTATGGTGAGTGCTTATTTTTTTAAGATTTAGTTATATACAATGCAAGATTTCTAGCCATTTATTGCCTTCTGCAAAAATCTAGACAGCATAATTATCTTCTAGTGTATCTGTTCTGAGGTGTGGGACTTTTGTAATCTGGTGAGTCAGCCGTCAGACAATATTTTATATGCAGCTGCTAAAATAATTATACATACACGTATAAATAATTATACACATGTATATATGTGTCAGATAAACAGACACACACACAGCCACCCACCCACACAGCATTTGCTAAGAGTTGAGTGGTACAACAGTTAGTGAACTGTCTTATAGTTTAAGAGTAATGGGGTTCAGGCCTCATTTATGTTTACTGTTTTTTTTGGAGGTTGTATGTTTTTCGTCCATCTGAGTGGGCTCCCTTCAGATTCTTCACTTTGCCCTACTCTTGCGTAGCCTGTGCATAATAGGTTCATAGGTTGGTACTAGGCTGTCAGCCCTAGGGCCTATACAAGCCTAGCCATAACAATTCCCTGGCTATTTCTTCTCACATTATTTACTTTCCTGGACCCCTGTCTAGCAGGGCGACTGACGTGATCCCTGGGGTGAATTTCCTTTCTCCCATCCAATCGTCAAGGTTCCTCTTGAAGAGGTCCAAAGAGGCACTCTGCTTGACATGTATGGGCAATCTATTCCAGAGTCTGGGGAGTCTCTGGGTCAGGAACCTATCCCTCCAGCATGTTTTGTTTATTGTGATGACAAGGTTTATATCCCTGGAGCGTGTAGCTCTGAGGGATTGGGATTTCTTTAAGTGTAGCATGTCCAACAGCTCTGGGTTTGACATGGCCTTGTATGTTAAGCAGAGATCGCCTCTGAGTAGACGATATGCACAGAGTATAGCTGGAGTTTTTAAGGCGGTCAGCGAGGGCATCTGCTTTAGGCCTGTGATTCTTTTAGTGAGGTATTTCTGAGGCCTTTCCAGTTGTTGCAGATGTCTTGAGAGGTACATACCAAATGGGGCGTTGTATTCTATAATGGGTCTAATGAGGGATGAGTACAGTGGGACAATGACCTCCTTTTTCTGGATGAAAAGCTCTTCGTGATGAGGTGTGCCACATAGAAGGATTTCCTGACTGTTGTGGCGATGTGGTTATCGAAGGTGAGACCACTGTCCACCTGTGTCCCTAAGTCTCTTAACACACTTTCTGTGTTTAGTGTACTGCCACCTATATGGTAATTCATGGATACATGTTTTTCACAAAGGGATAACAATACATTTCTTTGCATTGAGCTTGAGCCCCTGGCCCTGGCACCAAGCATCTGTTTCTGTTAGGCCCTTTTGTAGAGTATCCACATCATTTGGTTATTCAATAATGGCTCCCAGTTTGCAGTCATCTGCAAACTTTGTTAGCCAGAGTCCCTTAGTGTTGACCTGTACTTCAGAGAAGTAGATGCCAAACAAGAGCGCCCCAGGACTGAACCCTGAGGTACTCCACTTGTCACTTGTCTGGAGCTGGATTTGGAGTTGGCTACTTTTACAGTGTGGGTTCTATCAGTAAGCCATTTAGCAACCCATTGGGTGACATAGGGATTAATGCCCAACTTAGTAAGTTTATCTATGATTCCAGAGTGGGGGATGGTGTCAAAGGCCTTGGCAAGCTCTAGATAGGCTGTGTGGACCACCTTACCCTTGTCCATGGCTCTGGAGACTGATTCAAAGAAGTCAATCAGGTTCAGGAGACAAGATCGGCCCTTCACAAACCCAAACTGGGTGGGGTCCAGTGTTTGAAGGTTGCCAATGTCTTTGTTTATAAGTTCCATGATAATACGCTCCATGGCCTTGCAGATAAGGCTTGTCACTTTACATTAGCATGCTGATTAGATGATCAGCAGAACCATTTCAGGAATGACCTGGAGGTGAAGGACAGTCCCATGCCTAGTGACTGAACCCCAGCCCCTGGAATGCTGAGGCAGGAACCTTAACCACATAACGTTTCTCTCCTGCCTTCAGCACTGAGCTGCTTCATATAAGTAAATCCATAATTTTCCACTTTCCAAAATGCATTCTAAATATTTTAGTTTATATTACTTTACCATAAAAGGTTAATGGAGGACTGCAGTTTCATAAAATAGTTTATCTAAATGATAAAGAGCATTTTTTATGATTTATTTATTTGTATTTATATTGCATTTTCTTTTTTTTTTTTACAAAGTTTTTAGCTTTTTGCCTTGTAATTTATATCTAAGTGTTAGCCTTCAAGTGATCCTATCGAAAGCTAGAGAATTCAATCAGCCTCTGTATATGGGATTTATTGTACGACTCTTGTGAAACACTGCAAGTTGTGAACTGTGTTAAAGCATATTGGCATTAGCAGACGTTGAATTCAGGTTAATGGAAACCTGTATACACGCCTACAAGCATTCATTAGAGTACCGCCTTCTTTAATAACCCTTTCATGTACAAAAAGGGTACAGCAAGGCTGCTTAATTTAAACATTGTGTTTTAGCTTGTATACTGAGGAAGTGATGTGAAGCTCTGTGGATGAAATGGATACAAGTCATTTTCAAAGAAATGGATAAAAATATTAATAATTTATGCTGTGCAGGTGATAGTCTTCATTGCATCATCACCAGACCTGATTTACAACAGCTAGTAGATAAATTAGAAGTCCTAAGAGATTATTCCCTTGAAAAAAATACCAAGAAAATAAAAACCATGAGAGTAACACAATAAAACGAAACCTTGAACATATATTCCCATGGAACACGTCAAGCATATTAGTATTTTTAAACACTTGAGTGCCAGTATAAACCATGATGTTGACTGGGCTAGGTTAGGTGTGGCTAGATCGAACATCAGATTGCTCTCCCAGCTGTGGAAAGATCACCGTCTAAATGAAGCTGTCAAGCTGATAGTGCTCAAAACATTAGTCTGGTCTTTTACGGTGTATGGATCTGAGAATTTGACATTCAAGAAAGAGGACAGTAGAATGATTGAAGCCTTTGAGATGTATGGGTATCACAGCATTTTGAGGGTTAGGTGGACAAGAATATCAGTAGAATGAATTGATCCTGAGAAAGCTTTGGACAAGACACCAGCTTGTAAATGTGATTGCTTGACAGAAACTAAAATATTTTGGTCACCTCATAAGAGAAGAAAGATCAACGTCATTGATTTTATAAGGCAGAGTGACAGGAAAACAATCAAGAAGGTGAAAGAAACAAAGGTGGACAGACAGTGTTAAAAATAGACTAGAATGTTGCTGGTGGATTGCAGTGTAACAGTTCAGGATAGAAAGCATTGGCACAGTATTGGTTTATGTGCTCTTATGATCTTTGACCCTTAGAATTGTTTATCTTTTGTTTCTTGTGATCTGTGTGAATGATACTGTTCCTGTCTTAGGAGTCATCCTTGACGCATCTGAAATCAAGTTCATCTGTCTTCCTTTCCAGTTTGGCATTGCTTTTCTCTGAAGTGCCTAAAATTGGGGGCATTCGTGCTGTGTATTGGAGTACATCATGTCATTGTACCTCATTAAGAGAGCACGTTTAAAGCCCTTGAACATCTCTCTTTTTTTCAGTCCTTCTCACATTTTAGGTTTTACTCCTGACTTTTGTCATAGAAAACTCCCTGCATTTCATGCTTAAAGCAGCATGACCTTCTCTGTGTTCATGTGGCCATTAGATAATGACCCAAGAACCAGAGCAGCATTGTCCTTGCTGCCTACTTTCTGGCAAAAGGAGCAGAGCATAAAAGCCTCTGTAAATGCCAGCAGTTTTGCTGGGCTACATGCAGATATTGAAAGGAAGAATTCCTGGCATAGATTGTGACTTGGAAAATGGAGTTGGTTGAAAGTGCCCAGAGTAGGCATCAATGGGGGGGCCCCATTTGAGTACCTGTATTTCCTGGGAAGCAGTGTCAGGAAGACAGAAATTGCTGGCAGCTTTGTGTTGAAACTTCTTAGTCAGTTTCAGAAACTAATCTGCTGTCCACTTCCTCAGTGTGAGAGGGCTCTGGTATTTCTCCGTCTTCTTCCTTAACAGATGTCAGAAGGGGAGCTAGAGGAGGTGCAGTCCTGGCTTCCACTATGAGGGCTGCAGTACAAGGTGTAAGCAGTGCCTTACTCCAAGTCAGCTCCCTGGAGAACACCTGCTACCAGCTTGATTCTAGTGTTTCCATTTAGGTCACCTGACCATATCTGGTAACAGAACACATGACCATAGACTAAGGATTCTTTTCTCCCTAGGCCTTCCTCTGTTCCCAACAAGGTTCAGTGGCCCAGGTTGAGGAGAATCCACTGGATGTTCTTTGTGTTTCACTGTTGCAGTCCTGGCTTGTGGGATTTCCTTGGCCTCCCCAAACTACAAGAGTAAAAGTCTTCCTCTTCCTAAGGCTGGTAGATGCCCTGCCCTGATGTTAATATGCTGCGGTATAAAGGGAGCCGGCCGATTCCATGACATCAGTCTTTTCTTGCCATCTGAGCTCGAAGCACTGTTTCAGAGCGTTGGTTGGTCACACCAGAGAGAAGTCTTCTAAAGCCAAGTACCCCATTGGGGAACTCTGTCGTGCTTTAACTCGTGTCAGATAAGGGTAACAATTGTCTCTGCTGTGGTAAGCAAATCCCACACTGAGACTTTCATACTTTGTATGTCACCTGTCTAGGCCTGGATCCCAACATCCCTAGTTGCTGTTATAGAGCCAATATCTTAGCTAGGCATCTTAGTCTGCAGTCTTTTTCATGTTCTATGGTGTCCAGTGGTTGTCTTGAGGTAGAGCTCCCTGAGCATAAGAAGGGCAAAGAAAAAAGACCCAAGCTTAGAGTAGGACCTCAGACTACAGACATTCACCGACTGCCAGTTCCCCAAGGCTTGTTATGGCTGAACACAGTTTTGTAGCCCCCTTCTGCGACCAAAGTGGTAGCGCAGGTCTCTTTTGAGACCCTTACAGAGTCTGACATGCTGTTGGGTCCTTCAACTTCTACACAGACCTTGGCTTTCATTTTGTCGGTTGGGTCCGGAGTCACTTAGCAAACATCAGCTTTCGATGAGTAATCTTGTACTGGCGACGTTTCTTCAATGCGTCAGACTGCATTGGTTCTGCCTTACGAAGAGACTGGCATCAAGATGATGGACATACCTAGGCCAAAGCTACTCCCAAGAAGGGTTCTACCTGAGGTCCTATGCCTTGGCCTACCAGCTGCCACTCAGCAGGTTATCAGCAAGATCTGGTCAGGTTAGCTGAGGACCTTATCTCTTTAGTCAGAGCTAGGCAACCCCCTTTGGAGTCTTCCCCAGGGAAAAGGAAGAGGGATCCTACCCCTGAAGTTTTCTCTGAACCTCCTGTTTCAGATGAGGATTCTAACCAGGAGTAGTCTGTCTTTGGGAAGGGACCCTTCCTTAATTATTTTAAAGATTCAGATTCTGAGCAGAATTTGCCTTCAGCTTCACCTCCTGAAGACATGACTTTTGGCAAACCATGCCACGAGGAAACATTTCCAGTGGGAGGCACAGGAATACCCACAGTCTAAAAAGAGGGTTAGAGAGTTCCTGGACCTCCCAGAATGCAAAACCCTTGGCTATTCCTTCTGTATTGGAGGTGGTAGAGGGCATTTTTATGGACTATATCCTGAATCCAGACTGTCTGCCTCCAGTCCCCTTGCAAACCAGACAGGTTTTACAGGGTGCTGGACTCTCATAAATACCATTTCAAAAACCTGTCTGCTGACCCAGAGGTTGTCACTTCAGGTCCCCAGGGAGCACGAACCAGTTCCTCAAAGAAACCCTTACCTACTGACAAAGAAAGTGGGGCCCTTGATAGTTTTGGTAAAAAAAAAAGTCTACACTTCAGCTATCCTTGCCATGAGCACCCTTAACTGCCAGTCTCATATGATAAAATACCAACAGTATTTTAGATAAAATAAAGCAAAATATATTCTTCCTGGAGGACAAGAACTTTTCTAAGGAATTGTTTCACCTTTGCCATTCCAGCTCCCAAGTGGCTAGACACTGCGGCTGTGATGCTATGGAGGCCTCTTGCTGAGCTGCACTATCTGGCTATGTCATTAGAAGGCATGCTTGGCTTAGGGAACAGTCCCTACCAGACCATGTCAAATCAAACTTCTGGATGCACCACTGGGTAAGGAATTCCTTTTTGAGCCAAAGGTTGAGGCTGTGCTAAAAAAGATGGAAGATAAAGCAAAATCTATGCAAACTGTCAAGGATGTCCTCCAAGTTCAACCTCCTAGGTTTAGTAGGAATTTTCCCACTGAACACTGGTCCTTTTCCTCTCAATTAAAAGGCAAGCAGAGAAAGTCCCTAATGGAAAGGCCTCAAAGGCAGCAGCAATCACAAAGGCCCAGGCAGTGGTCCTCAAAACCCCCCAGTCAGAGGAGTTCTATGCCACAAAGTCCTGGCAGAGAGCAGCAATGACTCTTCCTTTCCCCTGCACCCCCCCTACTCTCTAGAAAGGATGGGAGGAAGACTAGGAGGAAGGCTATCCCTGTTCAAAGAAAACTGGTCCCTCATTACTTTAGACAAATGGGTTTTGAAAGTTATCTCAGACTGATGTTCTTCGTGTTTCACTGTTGCAGTCACTACATTTGGGTAATCTGCTTGCAGGTTGCCCTCAGTCGGTCTGATTAACAAAGTCTTGTGTCCTGCGTCGGTTGCTGTCCCTTCTTCCATGACGTCAGGTAGTCAGGGGTATAAAACATGCAGCCGATGCCATTACATCAGTCTTTCTTGCCGTGCGGTGCCCGAAGTAGGAGCAGTTCGCAAGTGACGGTCGGCCAACTCCTGAAATTTTCGTTTTCGAGTTTCAGAACCGAAGTCTTCAACTTAAAGCTAAGTACCCTGTTGGGGAAACTTTTTCTTGTTTCTTACCGGTGTCAGTAAAAGTTAATTGCATTACTTGTGGAAAGCAAATACCTCAAAGATTTTCATTCGTTATGTATTCCTTGCCTAGGCCCTGACCATGACGTACCTTGCTGTCGGTTTTGTGCCTTATTTAATCAGCGCACTATCCGTCGTAGGCATATTTTTGCCTCTAAATATTTTGGTTCTTGGTTTAATTATCCAGAAATGTCGTCTGTTAGCCATCCGATTACCATAATTCCAAAAAAACACAAAGATAAAGACAGAGACAGGCCGCCGAGGTCCAAAACTGCCGACGATGCTTCTCCTAAGCCAGTTGCTAGTTCGCCGGTACTCAGTGAGTCGCTTTCACAGCCCCTGATACCCGATACTTTTGATTCGCAGGCCTCTACTGAGACCCATTCAGAGTCCAGTATGCCCCATGATACTACAGCTATGGAACCCGTGGATGTCTCTACCTTGGATGGGTCTGGAGCCGCTGTATAGGCACCGGCTTCTGAAGGTGTATTCAGGTCTACAGATTTGCATATTAAATCGACACCTCCTTCATTACCAAGGCCTAAATCTTGATCCATGTCTAAAAAAACGACGCCCAGGCCACATACTCAGGCCCCTATGCCTAAAAAACAAATTATAAAAATGGCTGAAGATCTAATAACTCTAATCAGGGGTAGTCAAACCCCCCCCCCCCCCAGAGGCCTAGGGCTGAGCTTGATTATGAATCTTCTGATCAGGATTCTGTTTCTTCTGACTCTTCTGATGACCTGGATTTGTCCATTCCTACTTATGAGGATTCTGATGCAGAGGATTCTATTCCCTCTGCTTCCCCTCCTGAGGATTTTTCTTTTGGGGAAACTTCACATACTTTAAGGGAGCATTTTCACTGGGAAAGCCAGGAATTTTCTGATTCAAAAAAAAGGCTTAGGGATTTCTTTCTTCTACCTCAGCATAGGCCTTTGGCTATACCTCCTGTACTAGACATTGTTGATGATGTTTTCTCGGAATCCAGTTTGGCCCCTGATTCCCTGCCTCCTGCTCCTAGTAAACCTGACAGATACTACAGGGTTCCCGAGTCCCACAAGTTCCTTTTCAAAAATCCTGTTGCAGATCCAGAGACAATTTCACAGGGGTCCAAGGGCATTAAGGCTTCTACTGCTAAAAATCATACCCCTTCTGATAGAGACTCCAGGGCACTGGATAGATGGGGTAAAAAGGTTTATACTTCTGCAACCTTGGAAATCAGAGCTTTAAACTGCCAATTTCATATGTTAAAATATCAGCAACATGTTATTGGACTGCTTAAACAGAAAATGTCGATTCCTGACTGTGTGGAAAATAAAGATTTACAGGACTTAATGCATTCTGCTGAACAAGTTGGAAAACATACTTTGCAATGTGGTTTTGATTCTTTAGAGGCCTCTTGCAGGGCTGCTGTTACTGGGTCTGTGCTTAGAAGGCATGCTTGGCTCAAAGAGCAATCTTTGCCTGATCATGTTAAAACTAAATTGTTTGATGCTCCTTTAAATCAGGACCGCCTGTTTGGCAACAAGGCTGAAGAAGTTCTTAGAAAGATGGAAGATAAAGCTAAATCTATGCAAACTGTTAAAGGTGTTTTACAAGTGTAACCTCCTAGATTTAGTAGGCACTGCCCTACTAAGAATTGGTCCTTTCCAGTCCCTTCCAGGTCTTCTCAAGCCAAACCCAGACACAGCAAAAAAAAAAAAAAAAACAGGTTTCAGTCCCAGGGGACTCTCAGAACTAAGCAGTGGGGAGGCCTCCACTTCCAAATCTGTAAATAACAAGACACCCCCGTATGGTAAACAGTCTCAATGACTTCCTTTTAAAATTCCCAAGCACTTATTTTATCTTATTAAAGATTTGATATCCATATCAATCAGACCATTAAAACCATTAATAAAAAACTCGGGTCACTATACCGAATCAAATCTTTTCTTACTCCAATAGCAAAAGTGACCATGGCCCGCTCACATCTTCTCTCTACCCTCCTGTATGCCTCCCCTATGCTCACTAATCTCAATACAGCTGAACTAAATAAACTATCGCGCTGCTATAATCAGATTGCTAGATTTGCAACGGGAATGCCTTATAGAACACACCACTGTATTAACCTAAGAAACCTAGGTTGGATAGAATTCACTAACCTTCTACAGCAGACCCAACTTATTGAAGCATTTAACATCCTGAACCAACCTGTCAAAACTCCAGCGCTGAAAAATTTAATCAGACCCTGCAATAATCTCAGTAGTTTGCATTCCTCCAATAAGCTACTAGTTCAAACAGTCAAAGCCAACAATGTAGGGGGTGACTCACTTTTTATCAATGCCATTGGTAAAATATGGAATTCCCTCCCTCCCAGCCTTTCCTGCATTTTCTCCCTATACCTTTTCAAAAAAAGGTTAAATCACCATCTAAAGTCGCATTGGCTCTGTCAATGCTCAAGTCCTGACTAATCCTTTCTCAGACAAGTACAGATCTTTTTCCTAGATGCATCCCCTCTTTCTTTCTTTTTTCTCTCTCCTCTTAACTAAAGTGATTAGCCTAGAAGGAGAATTGGTATGCTGGAATCTGTGTTAATATTTTTGTATCCCTGATATTGTATATGATAGACTGTTTACACTTTACTGCATCTCCTTTGTTGCATTTTCTATTATAGGAGATAATTTTGTTTTTTTTTCTTCTTTTTTTCTTTTTTTTGTATTATCTCAATGCATTAACCTCTGTCACTGTTTAGCTTTTCTCCCCGGGCCTCCGCTGAAAATGGACATGTATCCAGTCGGACTATCCCGGTCAACAAATGTAAAATAAAAATAAATAAATAAATAAAATTATTTTTTGACCGCCCCTTTGGGGGGAAAGATTGCTCTTCATGCAAAGAACTGGGAACTCCTAACCCAGGACAAATGAGTCTTAAATATAGTGTCCCAGGGATACAGATTTCATTTCCAGATGTTGCCAACACCAAATAGGTGGCCAGACCTGCCCCCAAATCATTGGGCAGAGGCTCAAAAACAAGTACTTTCCCTCTTAAGCATGGGGGCTATTCAACTTGTACCAGAAGAGGAAAAGGGACAAGGTTTCTACTCCAGACTTTTTGTGGTACCCAGAAAAGACAAATCATGGCGTCCAATCCTGGACCTGTTTACTCTAAACACCTTTCTGGAGATTCCAAAATTCAAGGTGCTGACTCTTCAATTACTTCCTATACTAGGCAAGGATGCCTGGTTGGCAACACTAGATTTAAAAGAAGCATACCTGCACATCCCAATCAGGGAATCTTGCAGAAGATATGTACGCTTCAAAGCAGGCTGCACGCATTATCAGTTCTCTGCACTGCCCTTTGGCTTGTCTACTGCACCCAGGGTATTCACAAAGTGCCTGGCTCCAGTTATTGCATTTTGCAGGCAAAGAGGTATTCAAATGTACCCATACCTGGACGATTGTCTATTTCAGTTAGAAAGCCAGGGCATACTTTTGAATCATCTGGCATTTGTAAAAAGGGTTCTAACTTGTCTGGGGTACACCATAAATGAAAAAAAATCACACCTGGTACCCTGTCAACAAATTACATTCCTGGGAGCAAGCTTGAATACAACTTCCTAGATGGCTTACCTCACGCCAGAAAAGCAAATTCATTTGGTAACCTATTTCAAGCAAGTGGCCACAAAACCCTGCTATATCTGCAAGACAAATACTGCAAGCCTTGGGGTTTATGGCCTCCTGCATTCTTCTAATTCCATATGCAAGACTGCATATGAGGAAACTACAGTGGTATCTAAAAAGCCTATGGAGTCAACATTCTCAGCCTGGAAACAATGATTCCTATCATACCTTGCCTACACCTAGAGTTCCTCTGGTGAGCAGAGGCCTGCCACCAAAACAAGGGACTACCTTTCACACTACTCCCTGCTGCCCAAGCCCTATCAACAGATGCATCAGACTATGCATGGGGGGCTCACCTGGCAGGGAAGTGCATTCAGGGCAAATGGAACCCAAATCAAATGCACCTACATGTCAATCAAAAAGAAATGTTAGCTGTACAGAATGCTCTGACAGCCTTCAAGGACTACATTCTTCCAGGACAACTAATGATAAAGATGGACAACACCATGGTTATGTGGTACATAAACAAGCAGGGGGTACACATTCCTACCCCCTCTGCAGCCTAGCCATGGCATTGTGGAACACAGCCTTGAGCTACCAAGTGCACCTACAAGCTCAATTCCTGCCAGGAAAATTAAATACACTGGCAGACAGACTAAGCAGAAATCTCATGGACCCAGACAAGTGGAAACTGGAACCAAGGATTTTCAACATGTTGACAAGCGAATGGGGGAGCCCAGACATAGATCTGTTTGCCTCCCCCCAGAACTACCAGTTGGATAAGTTTTGCACAAGGACTCCCCACAAACAAGCCTGGAAAGTGGATGCTCTGTCCTTCAGCTAGAAAAACCTATCAGTCTACGCCTTCCCCCCGCTGCCTCTGCTCTCCAAAGTTTTGCTAAATGTCAAACAGGACAAACCAAGGATGATCTTGATTGCTCCAGACTGGCCGCGCCAACACTGGTACCCCCTCCTGCGCAGTGTGTCGCAGTTATCTCCATGTCACCTGCCTCAGACCCCTTCCCTGCTGTCTCAGCAGAAGAACCAAATTCTGCACCCTCAGCTTCCAACATTGAACCCTGCAGCCTGGCTAATCACTTAAATTCACCCTTATCCCTCAGCAAACCTGTGATGGATGTTGTCTTAGAGGCAAGGAGACCTAGTACTAGAAATTCTTACTGAAAAAAATGGAAAATATTCTGTTCCTAGAACCAATCTCAAGGGATGAGCACAGCAGCGCCCAGTTTACCTCAGATTTTGCAATATTTAACGGAGATGCTGCACAAGGGCCTGTCTTTTTCCTCCATTAAAATTCACGCCTCAGCCATTTCAGCTCTTTATAACACGCAACCTCCCCTCTTCTCTGATCCTCTGCTCAAGCAGTACCTCAGAGGGGCCAAAAACTTGAGACCACCCAGGAGAGCTCCGACCCCTGCCTGGGACCTTAACTTTGTATTGGAGAAACTCACTCTACCTCCTTTCGAGCCAGCTGCTACTGCAGACTTAAAATTTCTTTCTTGGAAAACAGCTTTCCTTTTAGCCATCACTTCAGCTAGAAGGATATCTGAACTACAGACCCTTATGGCAGTGGAGCCTTTCATCATCTTTCATGTGGACAGGGTGTCACTCAGGACCAATCCATCCTTCATGCCCAAAGTGGTATCCAGTGTGGCTCTTAATCAGTCCATTCATTTACCAACCTTCTTTCCCAACCCTCCGAACAAAGGGGAATGGATTCTGCATTCCTTGGATGTGCACAGACCACTTAGATTCTACTTGGACAGGACTAAACCTCGAAGAACATCCGAACAACTGCTGGTAGCATTTGCTGCAAGCCATTGCATTCATTTCTGCTATAAGCACCATGGAAAACCTATCCCCCGGGGAATCAGATCTCACTCCACCAGGGCTGCATCTACTTCTGCAGCCTTTCTCAGAGGTGTTCCTACCAGGGACATCCTAGAGGCTGCTACCTGGAGTTCTGTACATACTTTCACCAAGCATTATCATTTACCAATTTTCTCTAAATCCAGAGCTGGCTTTGCAACTGCTGTCTTGCAGGGCCTTATAGCTGGCCCTAATGTGTTATAAACTCCTCCTCCCCAACCATAGCTTTGGGAATCTACCCAAATGTAATGACTGCAGTAGTGAAACATGAAGAACATAGCACAGTTATGTATACTTACCATAAATGTAGATGTTCGAGTGTGTTCAGTGTTGCAGTCCTGGCTACCCTCCCTCCAGCCCCCTAATTTCTTCTGGCTCTACCTCTACTTTCCCTTACTATGCTTAAAAGCCTTTTTGGTGTATTTGCTTTTTGTTGGAGGTATACCTTTGTGTTTTTTATGTTTATTTGCTCCCCTTAGGGGGGCACCTGACATCTGGGGCAAGAACAACTGATGTAATGGCGTCGGCTACATGTTTTATACCCCTGATGACCTGACTTCATGGAAGAAGGGACAGCAACCGATGCAGGGCCCAAGACTTTGTTAATCAGGCCGACTGAGGGCAACCTGCAAGCAGATTACTCAAATGTAATGACTGCAACAGTGAATACACTCGAACATCTACATTTATGGTAAATGTACACACCTGTACTTTACAAGCTCACTTTCAAAGAAGCATTAAGATACTCATGATAACTGGATGTTCCACAAAATCAAAAAACAGAGGCCCTTTCTCAGATTCACACCCTATGCTCACAGGGCTCAGTGGAACCACTACCAGATCTCCTCAAACAGGGAAAGGGTTCTTGTTCCCAGAAAGGGAAGTCTCTTGGTGTCCTATTCTAGACCTGTCCTCCCTCAGTCAGTCCCTGCTAATACCAAAAATACAATGTTGACTCTTCAAAAACTTCCCATAATGGCCCCTCAGGCCTTAATGGTCACCTTAGACCTAAAAGATGCTCACTTGCGCATTCCTATAGAGGAATCTTGCAGAAGTTTTCTTCACTTCAGAGCAGGTAGCAGTAATTTTCAGTTCTCTGCACTGCCCTTTGGCTTGTCTACTGCTCCCAGGGTCTTCACAAAGTGTTAGTTCCTGTGATCATCTTCAGCAGAACAAGAAGGATCCAGATTTACCCCTATCTGGATGACTGCCTCATTCAAGCCATGAGTCTGTCAAAGCTCGTCAAGGATCTGGCTTTCACTCAGACCCTCCTCACCTCCTTGGGGTTCACCATAAATCTTGCAAAATCAAACACAGACCCATCCACCAGGATAATTTTCCTGGGGGCTCTTCTGGCTTCCTCCCTTCAAAAGGCCTTTCTCCCTCCAGAAAAGTTCTCCTCCTTGACCCAGTACTTCCAACACATCATGCAGAGACAATGTCTTTCAGCCAGGGGAATTCCTCAGAGCATTAGGCTATATGGCATCTTGTGCCCTCATGATCCCTCTGGCCAGGCTACACATGAGGAAGCAACAGTGATGTCTCAAGAATCCATGGTGCCAGCCCTCACAGTCCCTGACGACAGAAATTCAGCTGATTCCTTGCCTCAAGGAGGAATTTGCATGGTGGTCATGAGCATGTGCCCAGAACCTGGGTCTCCCCTTCAGGTTCACACCTCAGGGCAAAACTTAAACCACAGATACTTCAGAGACCACCTGGAGGGGGGGGGGTCTCAGTTCCAACACTTTCTTTCCCAGGCAGATGGGAAGATCACTTCAGGTACAAACACGTAAACTGGAAGGAAGTGATGGCAGTGCAAAAGGGTCTAGTGGCTTTCAAAAATCAGTGGAAACCAGGGGTCCTGCTTGTTAAAACAGACACCATAATTATGTGGTACATAAACAAACAAGGGGGCACCCACTGTTACCCTTTTTGTCAACTGGCGATGCATGTCTGGGAGACGGCTCACTCTCTGAGGTTGCATCTCATGGCTCATTACCTTCCAGGGACTCAAAACACTCTAGCAGATTATCTCAGCAGGAACTTGATGGATCCCCATGAGTGGCATCTGCATCGGGAAACATTTCTCAGCGTAGTCCAGAAATGTGGAATCCCCACAGATAGACTCCTTTTCCACCAAAGATAATACTCAACTGAAAAGATTCTGTTCCAGGAGAAAGCCGCCCACAGCCCTGAGGACAGATGCTTTCTTCTTCCTTTGGAGCCACCTGTTCCTTTATGTGTTTCCTTCCCTGCCTCTTTTTCCAAGGGTCCTCCTAAAAATCAGGAAAGAAGGCCCAAGGGTCATCCTGACAGCCCCAGATTGGCCTAGGCAGCACTGGTTTCCTCTGCTTACTAAGTTTAAGCAACAAAAAAACATGGCAGTTACCTGAGAGAGTGGACCTTCTGACTCGGGACAAGGGGAGGTTTGTGCGTCCCGACCTACAGACTCTAACTCTCCAAGTCTAGAGCAAGATTTGCCACTGCCATCTTGCAGTGCAGCCTCTCTTTTCCATAATCTACCTTCTACCCTCATCTCAGTTTTGGGAATCATCCCACAAGTCAGGACTGCAACATTGAAACATAAAGAACATAGTACAGTTGTGTACTCTTAACATAAATGTAGATGTTGGAGTATATTCATTTTTGCAGTCTTCTGTCCCACTCGCCTTCCCCGTTTTGCCTACAGTAGAGTCTGCTTCTGTTTTCTTCATTAACCAGAGGACCCCTGGGTGTTTATCATGTAGGCCCCTTTTTCTACCATTGTCACTTGCTTATGGTTAATCCTGGGGGCTCCTACCTTCTAAGGGGCAAGAAAAAACTGATGTCATGGCATTAACTGGCTTCCTTTATATTCAGGCGTACTGACATCAGGGTAGGGCATCCACCAGCCATAATAAGAGGGAGATTTGTACTCTGGCAGTCTGGGCTTCCATAGCAGGAAATCCCACAAGTCAGGACTGTAACAGAGAATATACTCGAATGTCTACATTTGTTGTATATGTACACAATTGTACTTTCTTCCCACAGCATGGATGATAGTTTTGACCTTCAGCTTCAGGAAAGTATTTGATGTCTGGGTAGACCTGTTGTAGTGGGGTATTGGTTTAACCTCTTAGGGTACTTGTACTGATAAAAGCACTTAGCCTATTGCAGACCTGTCAAGTCTTCACACCACCTTTGGTATATAGACGTCCAAATGTCATCTCCCTATTACCCAACATGGTATATGCTGATCGTATACTTAACCCAACATAAGTCTGTGCACAAGCTTGTCCTGCTGGAACTTTGTGGGTGGGGGACTTCCTCTCTCTATGCATCCTGTGAAAAGTCTGGGAACCAGGGGGATGTTGTCTTTGCAGAGTAGGGCAGTTAGTCTTCCCATCTTACAGTGTTCTCTAAGTTTGACCTCCAGCTTTGGAGAAACCTCAAGGCTTCAGAAGCTTTCTTTGGACCAGCCTTGTAACCACTTATTCCTTCTCCCCAAAAGTGCATTGGTGATTATTTCATGAAGAAGAGCATTGAGTCTGCTTGTGTAGCCAGTCATTAAGGGTTTTCTTGTATGCAGCCTGGAAACATCTAGTCTGTGTTTCACTAGCTCACAGGAATTGTGAATGTTTTCTGTAAGCCAATAGCTGAATGGAGTAAGATCCTGAAAGTGTATTCTTATTATGACTCCTTTGGAATCTCCTGGGTTGACTGCAACATTTACAGACTTGCTGCCAATCAAACAACCTAATGCCTTGGGCAGGATGAGTCAAACCCTCTTGTCCTGTGCCATATTTGGGGTTTAAGGCATTCAGCTGTTTGTTTTACTTATCCCGTTTCCAGTCATCCCTAGTGGACCAGACACAATTGTCTTTCCTCCTCCCTGAGTCGAGGCTAAAGGGGAAGAAGAGTCTGTGTGGCCTGCTGGGGCTTGGGCAGCAAATCTCTGCTTATTCCTGCACAGTGTAGCCTAGCTGATGTTGGCCTGTCTAAGAAGGTCAAGCAGTATCCTAGATACTCTTTGGGGAAACTGTTGAGTTCACTATCTCAAAACCTGTTGGATAACCTTTACCTGTTAGAGGAGATGGACGTTGCCTGTAGAGAATCCCTTTCAGCCCCTTCATCTCTTCTTCTTAGACCTAGCTTGCCTTCCCAATAAATCTTGTTGCACACTCTGAGGAAGTTTGTAAAGTGTCATGTTCTTGTTCCTTTACCACCAGCCGGGTCACTGAAAACAATGACTCCAGAGGTCCAACACCTTTAGTCCTAACTACCATCTGGTGATTCCACTGGGCAGAGGACACTTCCGAAATTTTATTCTACTTTGAGGAATCATTACCAAGGATTAGTGGGTACTAGATATGGTCATGGACTATCACATCTTAGAACTTTTAGACTGTCCACCAAAATGAGCTCCAGTTGGAGACCAGGCTATTTTTATTTCCAGATCTTAGTGAATGTCTTTGTGTGGGATGCACAAGGTACTTGCAGACAGCACTCCAGTCATATGGTTTATTTAAAAACAAATTGAGGCTGCACCACTACTTCCACTTGTGTTGTAAGTGGGTAGTGGTAGTCTGGGCAAACAGTTTTCCAGCAGGACCACATCCTGGCATCCACCTCCCTTCTCAGCTGAATGCTATGATAGACCATCAAAGCAGATCCTCTTCTAATCTTCACAGATACAGGCTGCATCCAGGGCAATCCGATCCTTCGCTTGGCAGTGTGAATCCTAACACCAGACTTCTGACCTGGCACTTCTGGAGAAAGAGGCAAAGGAAGTTATCAAACATCCCATGTAAAGAAGAGGCAAAGGAAGTTATCAAACTTCCCGTGTAAAGAAGAGGGAGTAAGCTAATTCCCATTTTCTCATTTGGTGGAAGTTTTTTCTCCCCATCCCCCCTCTTCAGACTTCATACTCATAGTCCCATTTTGACCTAGGTAGCCTTTTTCCCCCCCTGCTATTACAACTGAAGAAAGGGGAGTAACTCTTTTTACCTGTGAATTGCATCCAGACAACACAGCACAAAGGCAGCTTAGTACACTGTAGCCTCCGTAGTTAGAAACTGCTTAGAGGCTAAACATTTTGATTCACCACTGATAGAAACTTTTGCACTTGAAGAAGCCCGAACACTGGCCATCAGAAAGTCCTGCTGGGTAGTGGACAAGTTTTTCTGTATGATGTGACTTTTACCGCATCTTCTTGAAAAGCAATGCATTTGTTAAAGACCTTGCACATTGTTTAAATCAGGGTTGGAGTTTGCTTCAGTAAAGTTCCACTTGTTTGCCATTTTAACATGTTTACCTTTTGAACCTCCCCTGTCCACCTCCCCAGTGTTTTATATTTTTCCTGAATGGAGTTCTGTATCTTGGAGCATCCGGTGTACCTGAAATTTGTGTTTGATAAAGTTTTTCTACTTTTTTGGTTTATATAGTTTTTATTGAGTTTTTGTGTTTAATGCATACAGAAGTGCAGTCCCGTAGGTGTGCCAATAAAGGTTAATGCAGGGATGTCCTGACTGAAATCACTGTTGCAGTATTCATGACATATGAGATGTCACTGTTGATGTCCTGGGTACCAAAGCCTTACCGTCCTGATGTCATACTTTCAAGGCATGACCTTGGCTTGTATGTGTTGGGGTGGATCCTCATCGTCTCACTGCGAGCCTAAACGCAGGTCATCTATCAGACTGATCGCAGTTTGGCTGTCTGTTATCCAGACAAGTGCCTCATTAGGGAACCTTTCTTTTTTTTTTCTTGCACTATTTTGTTGAAATGTGTTAGGTGTCAGCTAGGAGAGCAGATGTCGGTATTGTAGACAGATTCCATACAAGTACTTGCACACCAAGTGTCTTTTTTTGCCTAGGCCCAGAAGTTTATCACAGATTTTGCTCAGTCTCTCATTCATTTCCAAAACCCTTAGGTCAAGGCTTTCCACTCTCAACACCTTTCTAGAGACCCAGTGTCTCAAAATGCTTGGCCTAGTTCAAGATTGCTGACTCCACGTCATTTGATGTCCCGCTGCTGTCAAAGGAAAAGCTAAAGAGGCTTGAATGTACTGCAGTCCAATGTTTCAGACTGCAGTGTACCTCTTGAGGATCTAGAACCTACAGTATGCCAAAATACCTTTCAGTTGCCCACTACAAAGACCCCCCCCCCAATTGGAGTCCAGTATGGCTCCTGAGGCCTTGCAGACTACTGATACGTCCAACGAGCGGCTAGTCATCATTTCCGAGGGACCTCACAGTGGCCCTCAAATTTTAGTTAAGGAAGAGATCCAGGCTTTCCGATAGAAGTCAGACAAGGTTATGAACCTCTGTGGCTCATTTAGATGAGCGTCATGCCTAAAAAGAAAAAAAAACAGTAACCTAGGCATGTGTCCTCTCCCTCAGCAGCTAGGGAAAAGCAGTGGATATACTTCTCACAGGGGTTGTTCAAAGCTGTTATGTCTTTGAAATCTCCCTCTTTTATGTCCCCACAACCACAGACTACTCATCAAAATTCTGCCGTGGTTTTCTCCTTTTCTGAAGAAGAAGTAGAAGAAGACTACGATTCTGACCAGTCTCTAGACTATTCCTCTCAGCAGCATTGTCCAGGACAAATCTCTTCCGATGTAGAGGCCTCCCTGTCATTGGATTCCATTGTTGAGAAGGCTTCCACTTGGGAGACTATCCAGAATATGATGAAATAGTTTGATTGGCCATCCTGTCGGATCTCTGATATTCAGACGATCCTGTTGGAGATGGGGTACCCCTGCCTCTCTCCAGTCCATACGGTCCTTGTGGCTTTCCAGGATGCCTTTCAGTCCACCTCTTCTGCACCTGATTATCAGACCACCAGTTCTCAAAGACCAGACAGGTTTTACAAGGTGCCTTATGGCCTAAAATACTTGTAAAAGAATCTAGTGGCAGACTCCTCTGTAGTATCACTCTTCAGTAAGCCCTCTAAGCTTCTGACCAGTGCAAAATTCCTACGTTTGGACAAGGATAGTAGGGCTATGGATAGATGGGGAAAGAAGGGTTTACACCTCTGGAACCCTTGCTTTTAGGGGAATTAACTACCAGACTGAAATGACAAAGTATCTGATCTCTGTCCTCCATTTATTAAGCAAAGTTATGGATCAAATGCAGAGCCTACTATTCCAGGCCACTCAAGTAGCCAGGCACAGCATTAAGTGTAGTTACGTTGCTATAGATGCATCTTTTAGGGCAGCTGCTACTGGATCTCTTATTTGCAGGTGTGCATGGCTTTGCAGTTAGCATATCCCCGAGGATTTCAAATCAAAACTTTTATACTTCACCTGGACAAAGACTTAGTATTTTGGTCCTCAGGCTGCTAGTCTGTTCAAAACTATCCCAAGACCAAATTAAGACCATGAAAGACTGCAGACAGATTCTACTCTCCTCACTTCCAAGATACCATAGGAACTACCCGTCTAAGTCTACCTTTTTCATTAGAAGGGATCCTAGGGCAACTCGGAAACAACAAAACTCCCTAAGAAAAGGTACTTTGAAAAAACCCATAGGGAAACTCCAGCAGGGAGGTCTCCTTTTGGAAGCAGAAATATGTGACTACCTCTGTAGCACCCCTCTTCCTGTCTTCAGCCCCACTACTCCTCTTTCCCAAAAACTGTTGCTGCCCCTGGCCAGGTGGGAAGCTATTACCACAGACACGCAAGTCCTGTCCATCATCAGTGATGGTAGTGCTATGTCTTGGGAAAATATTCTTCCTCTGAAAGGCATGCCACATCTGCCTCACAACCAAATTTCCTTCTTGCCTCAATTATTCTAGACCACCCAAGTCAAGGCGCCATCAAGCAAGCCCCAAAGAACTTCATAGGGTAAAGATTTTACTCCAGGATTTTTCTCGTATGAAGGAAATAAGGGCAGTGGAGACCCATCCTAGACCTGTCTCTCCTAAACTTTTACTTTTAGATACCATCTTTCAAAATGCTGTCTTCACACTCTTCTGCCTTTCATTCTCCGGCAAACTTTGTGTCACTAGATCTGAAGGACTCCTGCCTACACATTCCCTGTCATCTTCATAGGAGATTCCTTAGTTTTTTTCTGTGGCACCTCACATTTTCAATTTACTTCTCTGCCTTTTGGTTTTTCCACAGCTCTAAGAGTGTTCATAAAGTGTCTAGCTCCAGTGGTAGCTTTCTGTTGCACTCAGAAAATCCAGAAATTCTTCTACAGCATCTACACTTCATCCTCCAACTACTGACCGGTCTATGTTTCAGTATAAACTACAAAAAAAAAAAAAAAAAAAAAAAAAATCACACTTTGCCCATACGCAGAATCTGGTTTTCCTGAGCTGCAGACTGGACACAAAGCAAATGCATGCCTTCCTCCCCCAGGAGAAAGTTCAGTCTGACCATTTTTTTCCCCAAAATCTCTCCTCTGGAACCCATTGCTCAACAAGGGAGATGCTGAGAACTTTGGGGTTCATGGCAACCACCATCCCTGTGCTTCCCCTGGCCAGACTTCACATGAAGAAAATCCAGTGGTATCTGAAATCTGTGTGGTCCATTACCGTCACCCCTTGGACACCCTGATTGTCCTCCTCCCATGTCTTAAAGAAGAGCTGCTTTGGTGAAGGGGACAGATCATTCTCAACCAGGACTGCTTATTCACACCATCTCTTCCTCTTCAACAGGTTCATGCTGGAGCCTTGCACAAGGCGTGGGAGGCATGGACAGAATCACACAAGAGTGCAGGGAAAATGACAACTTCAAATGTTCTTCCATATCACTGTTGCAGTATTCATAACCTAAGGGAACTCCTGCTAAGGATAACCCAATGTCTAGCCACTATACCAAAGCCTTTAGTACTTATAGGCATTGTACGTCACACACACACACACACACACACACACACACACACACACACACACACACACACACACACACACACACACTCCCTGTGCAGGGCGTAGAGCATAAAGATGACGTATGGATGCACACAATCAGAACAACTTTGCCACCAGTCCAAATGCTGTTGTTGAATGCTGGTCTGAATGCCCTTCTGTGGTTACCAAGCCATGTTTCAGGCAAGTGTCCTATTGGGGTTGTTTCTCATCTTTTAGTGCTGTTGGGTTCTTGTCACCTAGAAAGGGAAAATGTCAATGTGGTAGGCAGACTCCCCATAAAGGCCAGCATGACCAGTGTCTTTTCAGTTTCAGTGCTTCCCATGACCAAGTGCAGAGTTGTATCTGCTAGGCTTTTGTCCCCAAGACCCCGCTTGGTTATCTCTCCTTTTTATATGTTTACCTTGAAAACCAACTTAAGCTTTTGGCTCAAGGTGATGTGGCAGTGTTTGACTCTCGGGATGGGAAGACATTTGCCAAGAAAAGGGGCAAAAAACTTAGGCCTGATACAACTTCTGTCCAGCCACCCGTGGACGTCTATCTTGAGGCTAGTGAAAACCCAGAGGATTGTCTGGTGGTTTCCTTGGATTTCTCAGCCATGACCCTGTTGGAGGCCAGCATGAATCTGACTTCTCACATGTCCTTGGAGGCTTTACATACGCATGCTTTTGATGCTGAAGGGGAGCCTTGGCTGATTTATATCTGAGGGACCAAGGGAAGTTCTGCAGATCATAGTTAGGGAGGAGTTCCCTATTACTATTATTGAATGCTGCCAGGGGTCTGACCCTCTGAGGGTGTTTCTTACGCATGTCCCGCAGAAAAAGAAACAGAAAACCAAGTATATTTCCCCTGTAGTTAAGGATCCCAAACATGAATGGCAGGGTTATTTAATATTTTAATGGCGTTAAAGCCTCCTTAAGGGATGTCTGTGCCTGCCCCTCACTGGTCTTCCACTCCTCTTAAAAGACCCAGAGAAGTAGACTCTTCAGATGTGGATCTAGATTCTGGGGAAGAGTTCCTGGCTTATTGTTTTCAAATTCCTTCCCCTTTGGACTATGGGTCAGAGGAAGAGTGTTCTACTAATCTTGATTTTCCCTTTGTCTGCACGAGTGAGTTTTTAAGTGGGATTATTCTCAAGTCTGTGACATTCAGAAAAGGTATTAATGAGCTGCTCCAGATGGAGTCTCCAAAGTCATCAGCTCTTATCCCTGTTCTGGCTGTCCACCTGGATACCTTTTCAGCAGCTTCTTTGGCTGCTGATTCTCAGCCTCTTGCATCCAAGAAACCTGATGGATTTTTACAAAGTGCCTGATGAATGTAAATTTCTTTTTAAATGCCCTTCTGCTGACCCTTCTGTAGTGTCTGTCTCTCCTGACAAGCCCTACAAGCTGCTGCCGTCTACCAAGTTGCTTCCTTCAGATAAGGATAGTAAGGTCCTAGAGATACTGGGTGAAAAGGTTTACACTGCTAGTTTATCCTTTCTGGCCATCAGCTACCAGAGTCATATGACCAGACATGTTTTGGCTCACCTTTCTCAGGTTTCCAAAGTGGTTTCTGACCTTTCTGGCTTTGAGGGGAAGGCTTCTACCCTTTGTTTTTGAGCTCTCACTCTTAAGTTGCTTGCCACTCTATCAAATGCAGCTATGATGCAGTTGATGCCTCCTCCAGAGCTTACTGCCTTTGGTTCTGCTGTGAGCAGTAGTACAGTTGTATAAAATCTTACCATAGCAGTAATGTCCTTCTCTTCACTGTTGCAGTATTCGCTCCCTCCCTCCTGCCCTGCTAAACTGTAGCCTTGTTCTTTCTTGCCATACCGGCCAAGGGGCTCTTCTGCTATTTATTTATTATTTACTGGGAAAGTCCGACTTGGAACAAAGCCAGTTTTCAATGGAGGCCCAGTGAGAAACGCTCCAGACATGTCTTTTTAACATGGGAAGAAACCAGCGCACTCAGAGAAAACCCACACGAACACAGGAAGGACATGCAGACTCCACACAGAAGGCACCCCAGCTGAGAATCGAACCGGAGAACCTCTTGTTGTGAGGCAGCAACGCAACTGCTGCACCACTGCTCCTTATCTTTGTCCCTTAGGATATTCTGTTCCTCCTGGGGCTTTTCCTGTTGTGAGTGTGTGCATCTGTAGGTTACCTTTATGCCCTATGCCTTGCATGGGATAATGCATGTGTGATGTCTGTAAGTACTTAAGGCTTTGATATACTAGCCAGACATTGCACTTTCCTTGGCAGGTGATCCCTTAGGCTATGACTACTGCAACAGTGAAGAGAAGAACATCCACTGTTATGGTAAGATTTTACACAACTGTACTTTCCTGAAAGAACACTTCAGTCTGAAGGTAATGAGGGCTCTTCTGCAAGTTCTTCAGACTTTCACCCACCTTTGGAAATCCGGGCCACTCCTAGTGCACGCAGACAAACTCCACAGTTGTTGTACGTAAACAGGGAGGCACCAAGTCTTACCAGCTGTGCAGTTTAGCACAGGAGTCATGGAACTTAGCCATCCAGATGAACATCACGCTCACAGCCTCATATATCCTTCTGAGGACAGTGTGCTAGCAGACTCTCTTAGCTGCTGCCAGGAGGACCACCATGACTGGATGGTGAACATAGAGGTTTTCTGGATAATCACCATTCAGTGGGGCACACCTTAGATTGACCAATCACTTTCTCCAGTTCTGCTCCAGGGACCCTTGCCTCACAACCTGGAGGACAGATGCCTTTTCCTTCCTGTGGACAGAGAGGTTCTTCTGTGCCATTCCTCCTCTAAATGAGGCACAAAAGGAAGCACCCAGCCTCCTTTTACTGCCACCCTTTTGGCTGAGACAGCATTGGTTTCCCCTGCTGTTTCACCTGACAAAGGGAAATTACAGGAAAGTACCTCTTCAACCAGACCTTATTACTTGGAACAAAGGATTGCTAGTCCTCCCCAATCTTCCATCTATCAGCCTGACCATCTGCTTAGGATTTTAATTTCTCAAATACGCCTGTTCTCTGAAGAGGTCATTCAAGTCGTACAAGAGGTCAAGGGACCCGCTGCTAGAAAAGCTTGCACAACTAAATGGAAAAGGTTTTCCTGTTGGTGCCTCAAACATGGCCAGTAGTCACTATTATCTCCCTGTTGTACTACAATATCTCTGCAAGCTACTTTGATCAAGTTTAGCCTACTCTTCTATAAAAGCCCACCTGTCAGCTGTCAATGCCTGCCTTGCTCTTAGCCTTCCAGTTATGGCTAGAGTAGAGGTTAAGCTTTTCCTCAGGGGAGTCCTGCATCTTAACCCACCAAGGAAAACCCATCTCTCCCCTTTAAGATCTTAATTTAGTGGTAGAAAAGCTTACACTGTCCTTATGAACCATCATCATCTGCCGATTTAAAATTCTGTACTTGGAAAACTATCTTTTTCTTGGCTCTCACCTCTGCTAGGAGGGTTTCTAGGTTACAAGCTCTCATGGCCTTCTCTACTTTTCTTGTTTTTAACAAGGACAGGGTGAGTCTCAGGGCTAATCCATCCTTCATGCCTAGCTTAGTGAGCAAGCTGTCCCACAGTTGGGTTATTCATCTGCCCACTTTCTTTCCCATCCCATTAAACAGGGAGAGAGAATCTTACATTCTCTGAACATTCACAGACATGTCAGATTTATCTGGTTAAAACTAAATCCTTCAGAAAGACTGACCATCTGTATCATTTATGAGCCCTACGCTGGGCCAGATGGCCTCCAAACAAGCTGTCGCAGCTTGGATTTCTAAGGCAGTCTCTTTCTGCTACTCTCACTATGGTAAGGCCGTGCCTACCTTCCCTGAAGCACATTCCACTAAGGCAGTGGCTTCCTCAGGAGCTTTTCACAAAGGAATAGTCTCCAGGTCCATTTTGGAGGCAGTCACTTGGTCCTCTGTACACACCTTTACTAAACACTACAGAATTGGTACTTTCTCCAGGTCCAGGGCAACCTTTGCTAGGTTATTCCTGTCCAGACTGCTGGGCAACTCTTTTAAATAGCCAACCACCCCTTCCGCATTCATCTCTGGGAATCGACCATATGTCAGGAATACTTTCAACAATGACTTCAGCCAGGACATAGAAAAATTGTGTAAGAACTTACCATAACAGTAGATGTTCTGCTGATCACTGTTGCACTATTCCAGCCCACCCTCCATCCCCTCTTCTGTGTCTCACCTACCTACCTTTTCTTCTAGTTGTCTGTTTTAGTTCTGCTGTTACATGAGAATGGGGGGGGGAGTTTTCTTGCCTATTTGAGCTGTACCCCTCCTAGCTGACCTGTACCCATCTCTCAGCAGTCTTCAGACTGCTGGCTTGCAGATAGTCTGAAGATCCGCACTCATCCATCCATCTTTGTTCCCCAGTGCTTAAAAGCTGAGGTCATGCTTTGGATGTACGACCTGGGGAAGGAAAAGCTTTGATACCTTGACAGGACATCACCTGGTACAAGCCATATGTCAGGAATACTGCAACAGTATTCTGTGACTATTTTTTCTTTCTGCAGTAGTATTGTTCAGTTTGAATCGTATCTTTCATTCCCCATTTCTCCTCTCTAGTTTGCTATGAAGACATTTACATCTTCTGTTAGCATTTGCTTTCTGATGTTTCTTTCTGTGCCTTTTTTTTTAGTGAGTGTTTAGGCATGCTTCACACAACTTCTAGCTTTTTAACCTCCGTGTTCCATATATTAATCCTCCCTCTCATCACTACTTCCCAGGTTTTGTCTCTGCATTCATATTCCCACGTAATTTGTTTTATCCCTTCTGCTGTTCTTCCTTGTATGTCCAGCCGCAGTTAGACCTTTTTTTTTTAATTCATTTTGTTAAGTCTAGTAGACATATAAATGCACTGGTTAAGGATTTTCAGAGTTGCATATCCCGGGTTATATGGATCATTCTAATCTTGTCTGCCGTTCTTCATACCTCTTATCCTTCATCTTCTCATCCTGTCTGGCCAGCTGCCCTGTTTTGCTTCTCAGTTAGTTCTTAGTTTACTATTTTCTTTTTTCTTCTCTTATTTCCTCAAGTCTTTTGTACGCTTCAGACTGCTACCCCCCCCCCCCCCCCACACACACACACACACAGGCCACCTGATCCCTCCATGATAATCAAGCCTTGGTTCTCTCCACCCAGTTGTCCCATCTGGTCCTCTCTGAGGTGAAGGCGATTTGTTCCATTCTCTCTACCCAGGGGTGTGAAGGTGGGACAGTGGGAACAGTGTTGTCATCTACATGGATAATCAGATGAGAGGATATGTGCATCTTTTGGCCATTTCAGCCTGCCATACCCTGGACCTGCCATTGGCATGCTTGCTGTTTAACATTTACCAAAAGGGTCCTACATTTGAAACAACCCAGAAAAAGCATGGCTCCTGCTTGGGACTTGACCCATTCACATTTTGAGCCTGCAGCCATAGTTTTCCTTAAATTTCTAACTTGAAAAAAACAGCTTTGTTGGTAGCCATCAAACTCCGCAAGAGAGAGTATCAGGACTTCAGTGCCTGCTGTGTAAAGAACTGTATTTAGTCTTCCACAAGGACATAGTCGGACTGAGAACAAATCCCTCCTTTATACCAGAAGTAATCACAGGGCTTAGCCTCAGTCAGGCCATTTGATGATTCGCTTTCTTTCCCAATCTCCTTAACAGTGAGAAAAGGATACTGCAAAGTAGAGGGAACTATAGGAGCCCACACCATTGGAAGTATTGCCACTACTGTGCATTCCCCAAATGGCATTACTACTCAGCCTGTCCTAGAATCTTTTACATGGTCCTCTGCCCATATATTTTCCAAACATTACAAACTGGACATCTTTTGGAGAGTTAGAGTTGGTTTTGCTGTAGCTATCTTGACATGTATGCTGCAGCCTAGCCATTAATTTCTGGTCACTTTCCTATCTTTTTGAAACTCTGGGCCACCCAAATAATTAGAGCTACTACAGCAGTGAGCTAAGCAAGGAAGAAAATACAACTGTGTGAGAACTTCCACAGCAGTAGACGTTTGATTAGATCACTTGCAGTACTGTTCTCTCTCCCCCACCATCCTCTCATTCTTTGTTTGGTTATCCTGTGCTGGGGGTGGGTGTCATATGTTTGTGATGCACATCCTTCACATTCTCTTGAACAGGGCCTCAGGCCTGCTCAAGTGGGAGCAGATCTGGAAGCCGTACTTCTTTTACCCCTTCACTCAGCCTAGCATATGGGGGCCTCCCCCCCCCTCCATCTTCTTATAAGGGGTTTTCTAGAGCTTTGCTCCCTAGCTTTCAGCGTAGATGTCCTTTAGCTTTTCCATGCAAGAAAGCTGCAAAATAGCCTGGGTAGACTTTGGTCTTTTACTGGAAATGTCCCTGATGAAGGGACATCTGTCATTTCTAGAGAGCGAGAGAGAAGGGTACTTGTGCCTGGAACTTGAGCCAGATGTCAGAACTTCTCCAGCTGAAGTCTCATTAGACAGAACTACTGCAGCAGTGATCTGCTTGAACATCTACTGTTCTGGCAAGTTCTTGCGCACTTGTACATTTTGAAATGTTGTTATTTGTCTTTCGTCTTTTTCCTGGTAAGGGGTCGCCACAGCGGAAATCCAGTCCGCTAATGATTGGCAGTAGATTTTTACGAAACGCTGAGGTGCCAGCTCGACGCCCAACCTTCAACGAAGGCCCGCCCATTTACGCACGCATGTCTTTCGAACGCTACCCAACCGCGGGGAAGACATGCAGACTCCACACAGAAGGCACACTCCCAAGCCTATCTGAGAATCGAACGGGAGAACCCCTTGCTGTGAGGTAACAATGCTATCGCGATACCACCAATATGCAAATATTGATGAAGATCATAACTGAAGCAGCAGACAAAGCTGCATAGCTCTGAAAGTACGTGCTAACTTTTTTTTTTGTGTCACTTTTTTACTGCCATTCGCTGCCTGCATTGGGTTGAGCTTTATACTCTTGCAGCCAAGTCCATTGATGCATTACTGAAGAAATAAAGAAAAGATGAGTTAATTTTCTTTGCCTTTTCACAAACTGTCTTCAGTACCTTATGAAATGTACATTTCACATGGATTTTTTCACTGCATGTATACTTATTCATGTCATCTTTCAGGTGACACCTTGTTCTGTAAATGGAGCGGCAACCACTCCTGAGATATTTGTTTTAATGTACATATATTCTAATATTCATAACTGCAGGCACTAGGATATCTAGCGCATGATTAATCTATGCAGCCTGTCTCCTTTTTCTGTCATGTTTTTTATTACAGCCCGGTGCATATCAGTCCATTACTAATACAAAGCCATTATTAACCACATTTTTGATATCATGTTTAACAAACTATCCCCCTTGATTCATAGAATATTCATCTCATGCTTATTGTCAAACTCTACACACTTAAGTCTTGTGGTGTCAGACAACACAGTCTCCCTAATGCCAAAGTTGCCAGTCATGAGATTTACTGTTACTATGTAGGTAGTACTAAAATTCATTCTGAAAGTGCATTTTAACATGCAGGATCAAATATAGCTGTGTATGAGTGATGGTATATGCATGCTCCCCACCACTGACATTTGGTCATTTTTTTACTGTTGTTTAATGTGTGCATGGCTACATGGTTATACTATTTCTGTAAAGTCCATTAATGCAGTATTAAAGCAAATGTTTCAAAAAACATGCCATGTTTTCCTTATATTTTCACAGAATATATTTTGTAAAATAGTGCCTGTAAACTGCTGCAACCTTCTTTACACCTGTGACTTCTGTCGAATAAGGCATGGATGTCTGTCCCAGTTGTCAGAGCCGTGCTCTCTTCATCTATAGTGCCTGTAAACTGTTGCAACCTTCTTTACACGCCTGTGACTTCTGTCGAATAAGGCATGGATGTCTGTCCCAGCTGTCAGAGCCATGCTGTCTTCATCTATAGTGGCTGTAAACTGTTGCAACCTTCTTTACACACCTGTGACTTCTGTCGAATAATGCATGGATGTCTGTCCCAACTGTCAGAGCCGTGCTCTCCATCTTTCAGCCAGGCAGAGGCTGATGCCCTGGGATGTCAGCAAGTTCCCCTTTTTAAAGCTGCGATCTGCCTGCAACATCTTCTGGTCATTCTTGTTACAGTTTGTGTTCACATTGTATGTTGTACATCATGCCTGTAGTCTGTCAATTTGCCACAGCTGACCAGAGCTTGCTGATCAGGCAGAGCTGACGGAGAGATAAACATGCCCACAGTAATTCATTTCATCTTTTGCCAGCAAATAATAAAGGCATTGTATTATCCCGAACCCACAAGCAACCAGATGCAGACAGTAATTATTGTATGTATTTTAGTTCATTGCCAGCCTATCTAGCAGTAACATGTCTGGCTAGCTGAGAAATAATTGCTTATAATAGTGCATGTCTGGTTGTTTAGAAAATGCAAGAAACAATCACTCCATCCCCTAAACAAAGTCATGGTGGACATGGTCAATGGGAATGACGGACTAGCTGAGAAGTGTTGCTCCTATTAATGCACTGCTTTTTGTTTCAAACACAAGCAAGCCCCACTACAGCCAACTGTAAAACTTCTTGTAATGAGTGGGAGCAATAGGCAAGCCTTAGTGGTTAGGTGAGACCATGTATTGGCAATAATGTGTTAAATGTGCTTGCATACAAAACATCCATGAAAGTCCTCTTGCTTCCCAGCTCCCTTTTTTTAACTGCAGCAATGATGGCTGGGCTGTGGGCAGCAAACGTGATTGATTTGTTAGTACAAGAAATATCACCCATAGCAAGGTAGTTCAGCTAGTTTCAAACTGCTCATATCCTGAAAGCCCTGTGCTGAGATGTCCTTCAAGAATGAAACTGCAGTCCTCGGTCAGCCAGATTCCAAAGTCTGGGTCCGGCGTCGGCCGATATCGGCTCCTCCCCGACGTCAGAGCGGCTGGAGTATAAAGGCATCAGCCGACGCCATCTTCTTCAGTCTTTCTTGCCGCGCGGTGCCCGAAGCAGAAGCAGTTCGCAAGTGCCGGTCGGTCAGCTCCTGTGTTTCAGTTACCAAAGTCATCTTAAAGCTAAGTACCCCGTTGGGGAACATTTTTTCTTGCCTCAGCCGATGTCAGAACAAATTGAGAAAGTTAATAATTGTTTGTCTTGTGGTAAACAAATACCTCATAAGGACTTCCATTCTTTCTGCCTCCCTTGCCTGGGCCCAGACCACGACGTCTCGGCCTGTGCTGCCTGTGCTTGCTTTAATAAGCGCACTCTTAGGCGCCGGGCAGTGTTTGCCGAAAGCTTTTTTGGCGAATCTTACGCTTACAACATGCCGTCGGAGCAACCGACAGCACAAACTACCAAAAAACGAAAGGACTGGGACCGACATCCTCGGCCCGCGTCTTCCATAGATACAACGCCTAAGCCCTCCGCGAGTGTTTCGGTCCCTTCGGAAGCGGTAATTCAACCACTCCAGGCTGACGACACCGCTTTAACTCGTCCCTCCGTGTCGGAGACTACACCGGCGCCAGTTGTTGATTTTCCTCCGGATACCGAAGTTCTGGATCTACCCGATGCCATTCCAGTGGACAAGGTTTCCCCTGCACGTGGGGCAGCTAGGCCTCCTGTATCCATGTCAATCAAGGCCTTTGCACGTGCTAAGGCCGCCAGCCAGGCCAAGGCCCATCCTAAGCCTACTTCTCAGGCCCCTTCTTCAGACAAACAAATCATGTCTCTGGCTGCAGATCTAATCTCACTTATCAGGGGTTCTCAGCCTCACCCAGACCGAGGTTCTCAGCCACCTGCAGAAAAAAGGCCTAGAACTGAGCAGGCAGACAACCTCTCTTCAGATGAAGCCTCTGGGGATTCTGAGCATTCAGACACCCAAGAAGAATCCTTCCAGGCCTATGAGGACTCTGATGCTGAGGAATCTATTCCCTCTGCCTCTCCTCCAGAGGATTTCTCTTTCAGTGAAATCCTCCACTCCATGAGGGAACATTTTAAGTGGCAGGGTCAGGATTTCTCTGATTCTAGGAAAAGGTTGCGTACCTTCCTTAAGCTTCCCCAGCACAGGCCTTTAGCTATTCCTCCAGTTTTGGATGTCCTGGATGATGTTTTTTCCGACTCCAGTGCTTCCCCTGACTCTCTCCCTCCTGCTCCTGTCAAGCCAGACCGATATTATAGGGTCCCTGACACTCACAAGCATCTCTTTAAGGCCCACTCTATGGATCTAGAAACTATTTCACAGGGCCCCAAAGGAGTGGCTGCCTCCTCAGCCAAGAATCCACTTTCAGCTGACAGGGAAGCAAGGTCCCTGGAGAGATGGGGTAAAAAGGTTTATACCTCTTCCACCCTTGCCTTGAGGTCTCTTAACTGCCTATTTCATATGTTTCAGTACCAGGATTATTTACTGGATGATTTGCAGAAAAAGATAGCTTCTCCTGAGCCTATAGATAGAAAGGCATTGCAGGATTTGGTGCATAACACTCAGCAGGTTAATAATCATTTTCTACAGTGTGGTTATGATGCATTGGAGGCTTCATGTAGGGCAGCTATGACAACAGGGGCTGTTATCCGTAGACATGCTTGGTTGAAAGAACAGCCACTGCCAGATCATGTTAAAGTAAAGCTCCCAGACGCACCTCTGGATAAACAGAAGCTTTTTGGTGCTAATGCTCAGGATGTGTTGAAATCTATTGAGGAAAAGGCAAAATCAGTACAGACCGTAAAGGATTTCCTTCAGGTTCAGCCACCAAGGTTCAGCAGGAACTGGCCTTCAAAGAATTGGTCCTTTCCAGACTATAACAAGTTTCAAAGGGGAAAGAACAGGCGTGCACGAGGTAGAGGGCAACACAGAGGCTCCTACAGGGGACGCCAGTGGCAGCCACAGAATCAGAGAAGTGGCACAGGTAGTTCACCTGCACCACAGGGACAATCACAATGACTTACCTTTCACTCCGCCTACCAAGGCTCAAAGAGAAGCACCTCTAGGCGGAAAATTATCTCTATTCTCAAAAAACTGGCACATTATAATGACAGACAATTGGATTTTGGACATAATAGACAGAGATTACAGGTTCCACTTCCATACCTTACCAACAGGACAAGGCATGCCAAACCTGCCACAAAATCAAAGGGCAGAGGCACTCATAGAAGTCTCAAAGCTGTTACACATGAAAGCAATAGAGAAGGTTCCTCCTCAGGAACAAGGCCAGGGATTTTATTCAAGACTGTTCCTTGTTCCAAGAAAAGAGAAACAATGGAGGCCTATACTGGACTTGTCCGTTCTAAACACTTTTCTCATGGTGCCAAAATTCAAGATGCTGACGTTACAGCAACTTCTTCCCATGCTGGGCAAGGGGTCTTGGCTGGTTACTCTGGACCTCAAGGAGGCATACCTGCATGTCCCTATCAGACACAGTTGCAGAAGATACCTCAGATTTCTTGCAGGAACAGAGCACTATCAATTCTCAGCATTGCCGTTTGGCTTATCTACTGCGCCCAGAGTATTCACGAAATGCCTTGCATCAGTAGTGGCACATTGCAGACTCAGGAGGATTCAAATATACCCTTACCTGGACGATTGCCTAATACAAGCAGACAGCAAACAAACCTTGATAAAACATTTGCATTACGTTATTCGGTTGCTACAGGCTTTGGGATACACAGTCAACATTCAAAAATCAAACCTACTGCCATCCCAAGAGATTATTTTTCTAGGAGCAAAACTGGACACACAGTTACAAATGGCTTTCCTCACAGAGGAGAAACAAGAGCATTTAACAGCCTACTTCAAAGGCCTAGCAAAATTAACCCACCTGACCGCAAGGAAGACCCTGGCAGGCTCTGGGCTTCATGGCATCTTGCATTCTTCTAATCCCTCTGGCAAGACTACACATGAGGAAGCTGCAATGGTACCTAAAAAGCTTGTGGTCGCAACACAGCCACAGCCTAGAAGACATAATACCACTAATACCATGCCTGCAAAGGGAATTCTTATGGTGGGCTCAAGCAAGTTACTTGAACGAGGGCATGCTTTTCAACAAACCTCCAACAAGTCAAACTATTACAACAGACGCCTCAGACCATGAATGGGGGGCCCACATGGACGGCAGAGGCATTCAAGGCCATTGGACTCCCATGGAGATGCAGCAACACATAAATCAAAAAGAGATGCTGGCAGTCATACATGCAATAGAAGCCTTTGGAAAATCTCTTCAGCAAGGTCATCTGCTAATAAGGACAGACAACACCACTGTCATGTGGTACATAAACAAACAAGGGGGCACTCATTCCTACCCCCTCTGCAGACTATCAATGATTCTTTGGGAGAAGTCCCTGAAACTAAACATCTACTTGCAATCCCAGTTTGTTCCGGGCAAGGACAATATACTGGCAGACAGGTTGAGCAGAGATTTCTTGGATCCACACGAATGGATGCTACATCCACGCATTTTCTCACAAATAACAGCTGCATGGGGAAGACCAGACATGGACCTCTTTGCATCTCATCTCAATCACCACCTGGAAAGGTTCTGCACAAGGATACACCATCCTCTAGCTTGGAAAACGGATGCTCTCTCCTTCAGCTGGAATGCTCTAACAATTTATGCATTCCCTCCTCTACCTTTGATCACCATGGTGTTACTGAAGATCAAGGCAGAACAACCAAGAGGAATCTTGATAGCTCCAGACTGGCCAAGGCAGCACTGGTATCCACTACTACTGAGCATAACTCACACAAACAGTGGCCCTTGCCTCAATGGCCTCTACTCCTGACTCAACACTGTTACAAGACTGTTCTTCAGAACCTGCAAACCTTAAAGCTGACAGCTTGGAGAGTTCCATGACTCAGTCCCATGACTCCCTCTCCAAAAAAGTGCAGGAAATTTTGCTGGAATCACGCAGACCTTCCACCAGAAAAACCTGTTCGGCAAAATGGAAGAGATTCACCATCTGGAATGTCAACAAGAGACAAGATCCATCACGGATGAACATACCTCAGATATTAGAATACTTGGCAGAAATGTTTCACAGTGGCCTTTCATATTCTTCCATCAAAATCCACGCCTCGACTATCTCAGCACATTACAACTGTGATCTACCTGTATTTTCGCATCCCTTGCTAAGACAGTTCCTAAGAGGCATAAAGAATATCAAACCTCCAAGGAAACTACCAATTCCTGCATGGGACCTCAATTACGTTTTGGAAAAATTAACTCTTCCTCCTTTTGAACCAGCAGCAACTTCAGAAATGCAGTTTCTCTCCTGGAAAACAGTTTTCCTGCTGGCAGTCACCTCAGCAAGAAGAGTCTCGGAGATACAGGCCCTCATGGCAGTTCCTCCTTTTCTCATCTTCCATCAGGACAGAGTTTCCCTTAGGACCAATCCTTCATTCATGCCTAAGGTGATATCCAGAGTGTCTCTAAACCAGGCAATTCACCTGCCAACTTTCTTTCCTAACCCTCAAAATAAAGGGGAAAAGCTGCTGCATACTTTGGACATTCACAGACAACTACGCTACTACTTGGACAGAACAAAGTCCACCAGGACATCTGACCAACTGTTTGTAGCCTATGCAGCTGCAGTGCAAGGAAAAGCAGTCACCAAACTATCTCAAAATGGATTGGACACTGCATCAGATTCTGTTATTCCTTTCATGGAAAAAGTGTGCCAGCAAATATTAGACCACACTCCACCAGAGCTATGGCCACATCCACAGCCTTTCTAAGAGGGGTGGCTACAAAAGATATTCTAGAGGCTGCTACATGGAGCTCCGTGCATACATTTACCAAACACTACAACCTGCCATTATACTCCAGATCCCGAGCAGGCTTTGCTTCGGCAGTCCTGCAGGGCCTTCTAGCTACACCATCTCTTGCTTAGTCCTACCACCCCCAGCTTGGCTATGGTATTCAACCCATATGTTAGGACTGCAGTTGCATTCTTGAAGGACATAGTACAGTTTTGTACCTACCATAAATGTAGATGTCCGATAGATATGCAACTGCAGTCAGGTTTTCCCTCCCTCCTACCCCTCTGTTTCTCCCCTGTTGGGTCCTTCCTCCCCTTACCTATCAGCTGGGGTTTTATCCATTCATTATGGTGTATCTGTTTATTACTATTATATATGTTTGTTTTTGTTTGTATATCCATTCACAAAATTTAGCCTTCCTTGGAGGGCACCTGGCATCTGGGGCAAGAAACACTGAAGAAGATGGCTTCGGCTGATGCCTTTATACTCCAGCCGCTCTGATGTCGGGGAGGAGCCGACATCGGCCGACGCCAGACCCAGACTTTGGAATCTGGCCGACCGAGGGGCTACCTGAGGCAGGACAACCCATATGTTAGAACTGCAGTTGCATATCTATCGGACATCTACATTTATGGTAGGTACAAAACTGTACTTTTCTTTCCACATTGGAACTGGCGGCTGTTCATGTGACAGGCTGGTAGTCCACAGCAGGTCATTAGAATTGGTTTAAGACGCCATGCTGGCAGTCCCTCCTTCTCAAAACACAACGGTTAGCATATTTCTGAGATACAGTATGTATCACAGAATTGCCATTTGGGACAAAAACTGTTCCTGCATATGCTGGCTAGACTGTAATAGATTAACTGTATTGAAAAAAGAATCCATTTCAAACTCAATGCTGTCCACTGGTTTAACATTTATCTGGAAAACTGAACTTTCCAGGCATATAGGTATACTCCATTGTTGGAGTACTCCAGGGGTCAGTTCTTGTCCCTTACTTTTCTCGTTCTGTATAAGTGATTTGCCTTATGATTTACTCCATACCAGCATGATTATGTATACAGATGGTGTACAAGTTTTATTGGTAAGTAGGACCCTTTCTGGCTTCATCACACATTACAGAGCTGTTTCACCAGTCTGTAATTGGCTAATTAGCAATAGATTTAATAATTAATCCCATGCAATCTAGCATTGTTATTTGTTACACCTTAAAAAATGGCCAATCTACCCCTAACAATTGTAGGAGACAACTCAAATACTGCAGTACCTAATGATACATAGCAAAATAAGAGTCTTCCTCTGCTCTTCTTTACAGACAACACAATCAACAAAATGATTTCACAAATGAAACTTTGCTACAAAAATTCTCTCTTGTTATCCCCAACTGTGAGGCAGTCTACAGCTAGAAAAGTCCTCATTCCCAAAACTGAATATGCCTTACCTTTATTAGCAATTCTTTCTAGCACCAAAAAACAAAAACTACAGGTATTAGAAAACAAGATTTGTCAGTTTGTACTTCTTTGTGGGCACAAAGCTAAGTACAACAGTCTGCACTGTGTATGAGAATGAGTTAAAAAAATAAAAGTTATAACAGTACAGCAAAAAGCACAGGAGCAGTTCACAGCTAAACAAAGCAGTTCTCATGTATGCATCGCTCTGCTTCAAAGAAAGACATCCAACGAAACAAGGTATTAGGAAAAGTCAGTTTATTCTGTTAACAAGATCGGTTAGCGCTTTCACACATGTGGGCTTCTTCAGACCAAAAACTAATTCATTTTAAAACACTGAAATTTATACACCTATGGAATGAGTCATAGTGACATCACATCCTGTCAAACATAATCTCATACGAACTACTAATAGTTTAAAAAATAGTTTAAAAATACACATCTATCAACCATTCACAAATAATCGATTCAATATTAAATATTATAAAAATCAAACCTAGAAAAAAATCAATTAATAAATAAAAGCATATATAAATTATATGCATACAAGAAATTTTGTATATATAAATGAATTATTTCTCATTAAGTATTATTTCATATTCAGCACATAATCACAAATAAATGTTACTTAGTCATGTAGTTTGTGTTTTAATATGTTATTCATAGAACAATGTTACTTGAATGTTTTTGTGATTATGTGCTGAATTTGAAATAGTATTTAATGAGAGAGATATTATTTATATATACAACATTTCTTATATGCATAATATGCTTTTATTTGATTTTTTTCTAGGTTTGATTTTTATAATATTTAATATTTAATCAATTATTTATGAATGGTTGATGGATGTGTATTTTTTAAACTATTAGTTCGTATGAGATTGTTTGACAGGATGTGATGTCACTATGACTCATTCCATAGGTGTATAAATTTCATTGTTTTACAATGAATTAGTTTTTGGTATGAAGAAGCCCACATGGGTGAAAGCACTAACCGATCTTGTTAACAGAATAAATTGACTTTTCCTAATACCTTGTTTCATTCATAGTTTCATAGGTAGGTAGTAGGCTATTGACCCTAGGGCCTATATAAGCTTAGCCAAGAAAATTATTTTCCTGTGCCACTGTCGAGCAGAGCCACAGAAGTGATCCCCAGGGTGAATTTCCTTTCTCCCATCAAATCATAAAGATTTTTCTTGAGTGCTAATGAGGAGTTTTGTTTGATATAGATAGGTAGTTTGTTCCAGAGTATGGGAAGGCTCTGGGACAGAAATCTATCCCTCCAGCATGTTCTGTTTATTGTGGTAACAAGGTTTAGGTCCCTTGAGTGTGTAGGTCATAGGGATTGGGATTTCTTGAAGTGGAGCATGTCTACAAGCTCTGGGTTTGACATAGCTTTGTGCGTTAGGCAGAGATCGCCTTTGAGTAGGCGATATGCGACGGAGTAAAGCTGCAGTTTTTGAGGTCTGCATAGGGCATCTGTTTGAGGCCAGTAATCCTCTTTGTGAGGTATTTCTGTGGCCTTTCCAGTTGTTGTAGATGTCTTGTGAGGTACATAACTGGAAAAAGAACCGGACCAGGAAGAAGATACACCAGCAACCAGGAAGTGGAATAATTCGTAGTAAATTCACAAATGCAGATTCGTTTAATCCAAACAAACACAATGCAAAGTTCAATTACTTCCTTTAATCCAAATAAAACGAAGTTGAAAACGCACAAGTGCTTTCGCTCAGAAAAATTCTGAGCTTTATCAAGTGACACCATGTTGTTACATCAGGTGTCTTACATAGCATAAGAATCCTTCAATTAATTAACAAATGCTGTTAATCAGCATTTTAAAGAGACTATGCGCTTTTAAACATGCGTCAAACAGTTAATTTAAAACCAAAAGTATAAAAGTAACAGTTATGTGTATTTAAAAATTACATGTTGCTATGTGCGTTATAACTAGGTATATTTAAACCATAGAAATAACCAAAAGACAGTTGTCCACAATTTCCCTAGCATTTGACATTGCAATGTAACTTACTTTATTATTAAAAACATTCACTTTTTTTTAAATAGTTATATTTAAATTAAATAAAATATTATACCAAATATTTTTCATAAAATTGTAACTTAAAACCAATAATTAATGTGGATATGTTATTACTTTCCTAACCTTATTACCAAATCTGTAGAGAAAAAGGACCATTCAGCTGGTAATGAAAGGGGGCTGGTATGTAATAAGTCACTCCTATACATAAACGTTTTGTATAATACTATTACATCAAAAAAATATATGGATATCTTTTAATACATTTTTACATATTAAATAACAATCTTTTCTCTACAGATTTGGTAATAAGGTTAGGAAAGTAATAACATATCCACATTAATTATTGGTTTTAAGTTACAATTTTATGAAAAATATTTGGTATAATATTTTATTTAATTTAAATATAACTATTTAAAAAAAACGTGAATGTTTTTAATAATAAAGTAAGTTATATTGCAATGTCAAATGCTAGGGAAATTGTGGACAACTGTCTTTTGGTTATTTCTATGGTTTAAATATACCTAGTTATAACGCACATAGCAACATGTAATTTTTAAATACACATAACTGTTACTTTTATACTTTTGGTTTTAAATGAACTGTTTGACGCATGTTTAAAAGCGCATAGTCTCTTTAAAATGCTGATTAACAGCATTTGTTAATTAATTGAAGGATTCTTATGCTATATAAGACACCTGATGTAACAACATGGTGTCACTTGATAAAGCTCAGAATTTTTCTGAGCGAAAGCGCTTGTGTGTTTTCAACTTCGTTTTATTTGGATTAAAGGAATTAATTGAACTTTGCATTGTGTTTGTTTGGATTAAACAAATCTGCATTTGTGAATTTACTACGAATTATTCCACTTCCTGGTTGCTGGTGTATCTTCTTCCTTGTGAGGTACATACCAAAAGGGGCATTGGGGGGGGTCTAATGAGTGACGAGTAGAGGGGAACAATGACCTCTTTTTTCCTGGATGAGAGACCTTTTGTGATGAGGTGTGCCATGTAGAAGGATTTCCTAACTACTGTGGCAATGTGATTATCAAAGGAGAGACTACTGTCCACCTGTGTCCCAAGGTCTCTTATCACACTTTTGGTGTTAAGTAGACTACTGCCTATGTGGTAGTTCATGGGTACAGAGTTTTTACCAAAGGGGATGACAGTGCACTTTTTGGCATTGTGCTTGAGGCCATGGCTTTGATACCAGGCATCTGTCTCAACGAGGCCCTTTTGTAGGATGTTCACTTCTTTTGGAGTTTTGATTCTGGCTCCTAGTTTGCAGTCCTCTGCGAACTTAGTTAGCCAAAGACCTTCTGTGTTGGCCTGTACTTCAGAGAAATAGATACCAAACAGTAGAGGACCCAGGACTGAACCCTGTGGTACTCCACTTGTCACTGGTCTGAAGTTGGATTTGGAGTCTGCTACTTTCACAGTGTGGGTTCTGTCAGTGAGCCAGTTGGCAACCCATCTTGTGACATAGGGATTTATACCTAGTTTAATGAGTTTATCTATAATTCCAGAGTGGGGGATGGTGTCGAAAGCCTTGGCGAGATCTAGATAGGCTGTGTGAACCACCTTACCCTCATCTACGGCTTTGGTGACTGCTTCAAAGAAGTCAATCAGGTTTAGGAGCCTTTTACAAACCCGAACTGGGTGTGGTCCTGAGTTTGGAGATTACCAATGTCATTGTTTATAAGTTCCATGATGATACGTTCCATAGCCTTGCAGACCAGGCTCGTTAGGCTAATGGTGCGGTAGTTTCTGGGGTCTGTGGTGGCTCCCCCTTTGTGGAGTGGGATAACCGTCGCTGTGCGCCATTCAGTGGGCACATAGCCTGAGGTGAGGCTATGATTGAACATGGTACTTAGGTGGGGTGCCAGTTCGTTCTGTAGGTTATGTAGAACACAGCCTGGGATGTTGTCAGGTCCCATGGATGCTGTGTTCTTGGCTTTGGATAGTGTGTTTTTTACCTGTGCAGCCGTGATTACAGGAACTTTGCATTCTTCTTGTATAGAGATGGGCCCTTTAGGGGGATGACAGGGGGGTAGAGTTATCACTGAACCTATCTACCAGGATGTTGGCAATATCAGTTGGTTCTGTATATTTAATGCCATTGTGCAGTAACTCAGAGCAGATCTGAGTGTTGCCATTGAGATTTTTGACATAGCTATAGAATGCTTCGTGGTTGTCTTTAGAGTCTGTGGTGATTTTGTTTTCATAACTAGCTTTGGAGGATTTTATGAGGGATCTCTTTGCACTGCAGAAATCGTTGGATGTCTTTATTTGAAGCAGAAGGATGCGTACATGAGAACTGCTTTGTTTAGCTGTGGATGGCTCCTGTGCTTTGTGCTGTGCTGTTGTATCTTTTGTTGGAGCTTGAGGAGCATTCATCCCCTGGTAACATTCATTGTTGTATTAAAAAATAAAAGTTGTTTGGCAAGTTATATCTTGGTTGGGTAAGGATATGGCTGTTTCTTTAGAAGAGGGAGGATTTGTGTATAATTATTGGTGAGAACATTTGGTTTGGTTGTGATTTAGGGTTGTATGATCAAGAGATGTGTACGAGAAAGATTTGCTATGATTTTAGTTAGTTTTGGTTTTGGTTTGGTGTTGGGCTTTGTGATCAGGTTATGAGCGCATGTGCTTATATATGTGCACGCACAGATGCATGCTTTCAGAAGAGTTTAGTATAGTTGAAGTTTTTCATCCCTATTGTCACTGACTTTTTTTGATGGTTAGCTTATCCTAGTTCTGTGCTTTTTAGTTCCTTGTGCATTGATGGTGATACCCTGGTATTACCTTTCACTGTGTCAGTCATTGTTGTGAAGGAAGCAGGTATGTTCATCATGGTAGGGATTACTTCTGCACCAGAGGGAAGAATGGGACAGCTGAGACCATTATAGTATTGTCCTATTGTGGGGTTTTGAATGCCCTAGCTAGTCATCCCATCACATGCTAGATATGCCTGCAAACAAAAGTGTTCACAGACTAAATGGGGGGTGAACTCTGCCTATGCAGTCAGGTCACGTAGTCCCTCGTCTCCAACAGGGATGTTTTAGCCACACCCAAAGCAGTTTTTGGAATGCTTGGTTATCAGCCTTTATTCCCCCAGTTATAGAGAGATAAATGAGCAGGTGTAGCATCTTCGTTTTTATCCAAGACCAGTTCTGCTAACTGAACCTGGTGATTTCTGCCGTAAGCATCAGTTCTTATCTTTTTGCCAAGGAGCTGACTGCAGTTTTTTAGGGGTTCAGTTTTGTCATCATATTAGGCTGTGTGTAATTGCCAGTAATGTGGGTGTCTGTGCGCACATGTGGAGGCATGCACAGTGCACTGCAGAAATAGGTTTTAAATATTTGATTAGGAGAATGTAAGAAGATGATATTGATTGATTAGAAAATGGGGAAGGGGATTATGGAATAGGTGTTCTGAGGAGTTGGCTGAAGCAGCTGTGTATTGGTGGTGGTGACGTGTATTTGTGTGCATGCTAAACAAATAATTTGCAGCTTCTGATTTGGGAATTAAAGTAGGTTGAGAAAGGAAGTAGTTATGGTGCTAAGCTGAAAGAATGAAGTTGAGAATGTGAGTGGAAAAAGGAGCAGGAGTTTATGTGGTAATAAGATAGTCTGCATATAGAAAGATCGAGTGGGACTGGTTTAGGTAGGAATTGTATAGTGAGGAGATGCAGAGAAATTAGTGAGGGAGAATCTTGAGGGGGTTAGACAGTATAAAGGAGGAAGTTTGTGGAGGGGATAAAATAAGTTGAGGGAAATTGGTATTTATTTTTCTTTTTAACGGTTGACAAATGGCCATATGGACAATTTTTTTAGGATCAACCCAGGAACAAACTAAAAATAGTATTGAGAGCACTAAACATTGCAAAGATTTTATTGCTTAAAGGTGTTTCATATTTTGCTGTGGGTTAGCCATAAAGTATTAGCTGATGCGAGTTTTTACAAAATGCTTAACTGCATGTAGCCTCTCGCATGTATACATATCCTTTCTCAAGTATATTTACAATATGTCACAGTTTTTTGAGGAGGGTAGTTTAAGTGGATAACATGAGGAGCAGGGAGGGAGTATTAGTTGGTTGAAAGGGAGTAAAAGCTGAAAGGTAATTGTAGATGTAGGAAGGCACGCTGTTAACTTACCTTGTTGAGAGTTTGCATGTATATTACGAGAAGTTACTATGAGAGTATGGAACTCTCTGTAACTTTAAAAGTTGGGAACACATTTATTAAGGGAGTAAGCAAATCATCAGAATCTGAGGAGAGGTTGAATTTGAAGTGGTCAGGTTGTGTGTTAAGGGGGTATTCTGTTATTTTTACAAGATGGCAGAAGAAGGCAGTTTAGCTTATTGTTTGCCAAGTGCATTTAACATTCTAAGTCCCTTCCATTTCCCCATCTCTTTCTTTCCCTCTTGAGTACCTATTTGGAGTCTCTTCACCACCCCTTCATATCCTTTGGCTAGCTGTCCTTCCCATAAGAAAGAGCAGCGGATGGTGAGATAGATATCACACTGTACTAGAGATCGGAATGATCTGCGACCAGAGAGTTAATCAAAGTGAGTAAGACAAAGTAGTAGATTCTCAAATCTCTGATGGATGCATGTAGAATAGAGTGAAATTATGAAAGGGTTTTCTGAATGTGGCCAGAACAGAAGGAAAATAAATCAAATTCTCCTGTCATTCACCAAAGCACATCCCTCCACCAGACCACTTAACCCTCAAAAAGGTTGTTATACAGTTATTTAACGCCATGATGTAGAAGGATGAAGCTCGGACTACAACCCATGATACCAGAGTTTGATTTGCTGTCTTGGAGGTGTCTCAGCTGACTCAGGAAGGTTGAGACTGAGCAGTTGACTCTGACTCCCCCCGTCCTGGGGGAATGAGAGACTGCCTTGATTTTGACTCTGCTGGAAAAGTGATAGTGCACTGCAGCCTACTGGCGGGACTTGTGCAGGTGCATATATGATGTCAGGGAGGGAAAGACCTGGTAGACTTGCACACAGGTGAGACCATCTTTCAGCTTGTTGGGGGCTGGGCGGTTAGACTGTTGCAGGAAAATTCTTATGGCTGCCTGGAGGCTGGCCTCCCATAGTTGTAACTTGTCTTGTGGGGTGTAACTAATTTGCCACTCGATTGTGGAAGGGTCGATAGTTGGCAGGGAGCATGGGAAATCCAGAACTAAGAAGGCTAGGTCTCTGGGCCACAGTTACAGAAAGCCATGGCTGTTCATTAAGAAGTCAAAGGATGGGTATTCTATACTTAAAACTTACAACATAAACATGGAGGAGCGGGGATTTGGGGTTCTTGACCAGTTTGTGAAGTATTGCAGGCTTGATTTTCTCCTTCATTGTTGTAGGTGTGCACCGGGCATCATGTGGTCAGATCGGACATGTAGCCGTCTCAGGGGCTAATGTAGTAATAAATTATATTGTCTACTCTTAATGCATCTGTAGAGTACAGAGATTATTACAAAAGGATGTGCAAGACTGCCTTGACTAGAATATCCTTGCTTTCTGTTACTAACTGATGTTTTGTTATATACAGAAGACATTGTAACCAAAACATTTATATTAGGATTCCACATGGTGATTGTATACTGCTAGCATATATTTGCTTTATTGAATTTTTTTAATGTTTTAGGTCATAGGAGGCTTTGATAGAGTCCTACTGGATGCTCCATGTAGTGGAACTGGAGTTATTTCCAAGGATCCTGCTGTCAAAACTAACAAGGTAAGCATCTCTGTATAATGTGCATCTGGGTGTTGATATGATGGTTAAGGTGTTTACCTCATAAGCACAAGGTACAGGGTATGAGTCTTGCCTTTGAGGCAGTTTGGCTAGGCTTAAAACGGTCCACAATGGCAGTTAGCCTAGTGTATGCCTGTTAGCCTATGAAACAGTTTGCCTCTGTTAATTTTGATGTAGTAGTAACCATGGAGACAGTGTTGCCTGACATGTAGCAGACATAACGCCAGTACCTGCACATGCCTGTTTATATTTTTATTTATGCTTTAACCAAGTTATTGCTACTTGACAGTGCACATTTACAGGGGCACCCAGGAAGAAAAGCTCAGATAGTATGATGTGAGGGAAGTGTGACACAATAAAAGCATTGTAAAGCAAAGAAAAGCATAAAAACTGGGAAAATATAGAAAACCTGTACCTTACACCGATATTTACACATACTATAGTCGTTTATCCTAAAGTTATATTTGACAATTTGCAAATTGGAACAAAGGGGTTCATGCCTTTCTGCTATGTGTATTTCAGCAGAAGAGACTGAATAGTTTTCAAATAAAAGTAACTATAGATTAGATGAAACAAGTGCAAGAAGCCAGTGATTTCATAAACTCTATGTGCATACTCACTCTCGTCCACAAGGACTTGTCATTTGTGAGGCAATGCACATACCAGCTGCATGACTTACACCCTCTGCATGCCTGTGTCTGTGTGTATGTGTATTTAACATATGACTGTCAGGACATACTCTAACAGAACAAACATACTCACTTGACAGGTGGTGCATGCATTGCTAAGACTCACTTCAGTTCTTGCTTCAGACACTACACTGTGCGTAGTTACACACACAGGGAAATGTTAGCAGACAAGTAGCAAATAAGTCGGTCATTAAGTATATTGGGCCGTGCTACATCCTCAACCTAATTAATAAGCTGCATGATAATAGAGTAATTGCTGCTGCTGCTACACATTGACTTACTCAACATTTGTAGCCTGTCAAAGAATTGCAGGGTAATGGCAATGGCAGTCCGTTAGCTTACGGCTTTCTGCAAAGTCGCAGTAGTGAAAATATTTTAAAGGACAATTAATAGCATTTATTGATTTGGTAATGTACAGTGGTCCCACATAAGGAGAATAATGCCCCTTCCTTTAAACCGTAGGACAGGTTTAAAGGGAGGCAACAGTCCCCCCTTGCAAATGGTTTTAATGGAAGTTACAGTACCCCCCTGCCCCAACTCATGTAACCTCCCTGCAGTTGATCATTAGATGCCAGCAGCTGCTCTTGTTCACCAGGTCTAGAGGTCCCACCTCAACCTCCCCTGGGCTCATCCCAGTCCACGTCCAGGGTCTGTGAGGAGATCAAGGATGCTTTGCAGCATGCAGGAATGTCATCAGAGTATAAATTTTACCTGTCAGGAGGTGCAGCAGGTGTGCACATTCGGGCATGCGGCCAGTATTGGCTAGTGGTAGTCAGTATTCGTTCACTGGATATTAATCACAGAACAGGAAACCATAGATTGTTGTTTGGAGTTAATATCTTGGATGAGAATGTCTTGGAACATTTAACAGGTTGTGAAAGGAGAGAAAGTTTAGATTTCCCTGTATGTGATCCTGAGGTCCCATTGTTGAAGACTGAGGGAAGAGTACTCATTTACTTCCTCCGTACAGTGCATTAGAATATTTGTTAATGGGAGAGAAACTATACAGAGCATAAACAAAATGCTTTGATTGACAATCCATGCAGATTTCTGATGTTCAGAACAGGTACTATAATTTTTTGGAGATGGGTATCCCTGCTCCTTCTTTAGGTCCTCCTGCGCTTGAAGCGTTCCAGGATGCCTTTCAGTCCACCTCTTCTGCACCTGATTGTTAGTCACCAGGTCATAAGAGACCAGACAGGTTTACAAGATTCCTGATGACCCGAAATACCTATATAAGAACCCTGGCCTGTGGCAGACCTTTCTGCAGTATTTCTTTCTTCAGACAAGCCGTCCAGGCTTCTGCACAGTGCTAATGCTCTACCAACTGATAAAGATAGTTAGGGCTATGGATAGGTAGGGGAAGAAGGTTCACACCTCTGCTATCCTTGCCTTTAGGGCTATTAATTAATAGACTCAAATGAAAAAGTGCTTGATTTCTGTTCTTTATTCATTAAACAAAGTTATTTTAGATCCTTCTACAGCAGACTCTAAACAAGAGATACAGAGCTTACTTTCACAGGCCAGTCAGTTTGTCAGGTGCAGGATTAAGTGCAGTTATGCTGCCATGGATACTTCTTTTAGGGGCAGCTGCCATGAGGTCAGTTATCCATAGATATGTATAGCTTCACAGTTAGGTTGTGCCTGAGGGTTTTGAATCAGAGATTGCTGATCTCTGTCTGCATTTGATTTTGAATTTAAGTTTTTCATGTAAGGCTTGGTTACTTCTATTTTTTTCATATTTTTTTCTATATTGCATTTGTTTTGTTTTAAGTTTTTTTGTTCTTTTGGAGTTTTAAGAGGTCTTGGCTAGGGTCAGTTAGAAAAGACTTCCTTTGCAGACATTGAATAACATCCAGCTAATTACTGAGAGGAGCTGAGAAACAGCATTCCTCTTTAGCTAGAAATTTTTGGAGGCATCTTTATGTAGCTGGAGTTTTTCTCTGCCTGATTATTGCTTATCTCTGTCTGCATTTGATTTTGCCCACCCCACACACCTTCCCAACTATTGTTCTCTTAAACTCTGTGGCTTTTGAGTTATCCACCCCTACTATTAATCTGATTTTGAACACTCCTCCCGGTCCCATCTCATCAGCTCATTCTGCTGAGTACAGACAGATCAGTTGGGAAGGCCCACAGCCTTGCTTTCCTTAAACTTGAATTATCGTTTGTTTCTTTCCTTCTCACTTACTTAAAAAGTGCACTTTATTCAGCCACTTTTGCTGTATTATTGCCTGTTAGTAGCCTGATTAAATTGTAACTGTTATTCTAAGCCATACTTCCCAACCGTACCAAATTAATCGTTTTTTATCGAGTTTTGGGGTCCAGATAATGGGGTGCCACGATTCTAGAGTGGCACCCCCTCATTTCTGATTTTTTTCTTTGTTTTTTTCGCGCTTTATGAGCTGATGTCATCACGTGTGTGTGTATGTGTCTGTGTGTGTGTGCGCGTGTGTGCCCCCATTTAATACACCTGGTAGCTAGAGATACTCGGGCTCAAACCCTGTACCTTGGGTACAAGGTAAAAAGAGCCTAAAGTCCCTAGCCGCCACCACTTGTAAATTTGTGCCTCATATTTTTGATCTGTTCCTCATAAAATCTATGGTTTTCAGGATTTTTGTGGCAAATCACTGCAGGATTGAATTAATTAAATAATGACAGGCATTTGAATTTCAGACTTCATATTCTTCAGAAAATAAATGGTAACACAAAACCTTTTATTCTAGCAATTTTCTAAGTTTATAAGATCAGTATTTGAAATTTGTCCCTATTTTGGGGCTGTATTCCCCCATTTTTGGCTTTGTCCAGGTTTTTTTGTGCTGAGAGTTTAGAGCTATGGTGAGAAGTGAGACCTGAATTTGTATTTCCCCATTATTGACTTTGTCCAGGTTTTTTGTGTTAAGAGGTTGAGAGCTATGGTGAGAAGTGAGAACTGGATTCACTAAATGATAGCCATTTATTTTTATTTATTTATTTTACATTTGTTGACCGGGCTAGTCCAATTGGATATATGTCCATTTTCAGTAGAAAAGCTCCAAGACAGATCCATTATACCAATATGTATAAGGTTACAAATTCAAAACAGTGTTTGTAAGGTTGCAATCAAGTTAACATAGCAGAAGATACAAAACATTTTACAGTATATTGCAAAGCAATATTTACAATAATATAGAACAAGATATTCACATGAGGTAGAGTGAACTTTTTCAGGTTTACAATTCCCAAGAATGGTTGCATAAGAGTATTTACAACATATTGAACAATATATCCATGTGAGGTAGATCATAACTGTATGCGGGTTTGCTATTCTTGTAAAGTTTGCAGTAAAGAGCATTAAATTATAGTTAGAGTGGAGTTAGGAGAAATTTAGTCACAGAGGTAGTGGGTTAGTCAGGGTTAGTGCAAGGGCATAGCCAGTGTGTTCTAAGGTATATTTTGAGTTTTTGTTTGAAGTGGGGTAGGGAAGGAAGTGAAGTAAGTTCACTAGGTAGAAGATTCCAGTATTTCCCAGTTGTGTTTGAGAAAAGAGAGTTACCTGCCATGTTGTTAGACTTACTAATACTAAGTAGAAGTTTGTTAGCAGAGTGTAAGGTATTAAGATTTTTATACGGAGTAATGAGGTTTGAGAGTATAGGAGTGTTGTTAGGCTGATTGAGGATCTTATGAGCAATGGTAAGTTGGTCAAGCCACCCTAGTTGTTTTAGATTCTGACAGTGATGAGTTCTAAAGCGATTACCAGCAGCACATCTGGCAATGTTTTTGTAAGATGTAGTTAGTTTAAGAAGATTCTTCTTGGATAGGTTGGTGTAAATTGGTGAGGCATAGAGAAGTGTTGAGATTAGATGAGAGTGGGCAATAGTAGTTCTGGCTGTTGGAGTGAGAAAATATTTGATCCTGTATAGGGAGCCCATTTTTCTGTTGACTGTTTTTATAGTGTTATTAATATGGATGTTCTTCATCTCACATTGCTGCAGTCCTTACATATGGGTAGTCCGCTGTCCTCGGTCGGCCCGAATACCAAAGTATTAGGCTGACGTCGGTCAAGGCGCTTAAGACTGACATCAGGACGTCAGGGTACAAATGCGCATGACCGACGTCATATCCTCAGTCTTTTTTGCCGCATGGTCCGATGCAGAAGCAGCATTGCAAGTGCCGTTCGGCGTTCTGAAATTTTTCGAGTTCGGAGTTTCAGACCGAATCAAAGTTGGCTAAGTACCCCGTTGGGGAATATTTTGTTTTTTTTCTTGCCTCAGTGTTTTACCGGATGTCAGAAAAAGTGAATAACTGTATTTCTTGTGGGAAACAGATACCGCATAGGGATTATCATTCTTTGTGTATTCCTTGTTTGGGGCCTGAGCACGACGTTGTTGGGTGTCGCTTTTGTGCTAGGTTCAATAAACGCACTATTAAGCGAAGGTTAGATTGTGCTAGGCTGGTCTTCGGGAAGTGGTGCAATTATAATATGCCGTCGGATTCTCCGGCGCCCGCTTCTTCGAAGAAGCGCAAAGACAAAGCAGTTAAACCCAGGCAAGAAGAGTCGTCCGTTCCGGACGCCGGTTCTTTAAAGGTGTCAGTGGAACTGGTGGTTCCGACGGAGGCTTCTCTGGAGTCCCAGGGGGAGACTTTGATATTGCAGGATGTGGCCTCTCAGGAGGCAGGTCAGGCTGAAGGGGCTTCTCAGGTTACTGTACTCCCCTCCCTTCCTAGGGTGGTTAGGCCCTCTCCTTCTGTTTCCAAGGCTTCTCCCAGAGGCAGGCCAGGTTTAGCTTCTGTTGGTGTCACTCCTAGTGCAGCAGGGTCTGTGCCCAAGAAGCACATGCTTAAAATGGCAGAAGATTTGATTACTCTGATTAGAGGTTCTTTGCCCCCTCCTGATAAGAGGCCTAGGGTGGAGCCAGAGTTGGGGAGTTTTGAGCAGGCTTCGGATGTTTCTGAGTCTTCGGCTGAAGACTTGCAGGAGTACTCTCCTTATTCTGATTCTGATGCAGATGATTCGACTCCTTCTGCTTCTCCTCCAGAGGATTTTTCTTTTTCAGAGACTCTTCATTCCATGAGGGAACATTTTAAGTGGGAAGGTCAGGACTTCTCTGATTCCAGGAAAAGGCTTAGGGAATTTTTGCTTTTACCCCAGCATAGGCCCTTGGCTATACCCCCTGTTCTGGATGTGGTGGAAGATGTGTTTGCTGAGGCTTCACTTAATCCTGATTCTCTGCCTCCTGCTCCTGTTAAACCGGATAGGTATTACAGGGTGCCTGAGGCTCATAAATATCTTTATAAGAGTCCTAGGGCGGACCCAGAAACTGTTAGTCAGGGACCTAAGGGTGTCAAGGCCTCTGTTGTGAAAAATCCGGTTCCTCCAGATAAAGAGGCCAGAGCTTTGGATAGATGGGGAAAGAAAGTCTATAGATCTTCTACCTTAGCTATGAGGGCTTTGAATTGCCAGTTTCATATGTTGAAATATCAAAACTATCTTCTTTCTCAATTGAAGTCTAAGGTGGATGCTCTGGCGGAAGGCATTGAGTGTAAAGAATTACAAGATTTGGTGCATGTTTCTGAACAGGTGGGTAAGCATTCTTTACAATGTGGTTTTGATGCTGTACAGGCCTCGTCTAGGGTGGCTGCCACTGGTTCAGTTCTTCGCAGGCACGCATGGCTGAGGGATCAGAATTTATCTGACCATGTTAAAACAAGGATTTTGGATGCTCCTTTACAGTCTGATGTGTTGTTTGGTTCACCTGTGGAGTCAGTCTTGAAGAAAATGGAAGACAAGGCTAAGTCTATGCAGGCTGTTAAAGATTTTTTGCAAGTTCAGCCTCCGAAGTTTAGTAGGAATTGGCCTGCTAAGGGGTGGACGTATCCTTCTTATGATTCTCAGTCTAGGGGTCGATCTAGACGTGGTAGGGGCAGAGCTCAGAGTTCTTTCAGACCTAGAACAGGGAGTTCACCTGCACAATCTTCGGGTGAGGGCAGGGGCCAGTCCTTTCGTAAACAGGCCCAATGACCTACCTTTTCAGCTGCCAGATCCTTCTTGCCTGGCAGCACCTTTGGGAGGAAGGTTGGCACTCTTCAAGGAAAATTGGAATTTGATTACCCAAGACAAATGGGTATTGGATATCATACACCGAGGTTACAAGTTTTATTTCCATACCTTGCCTCCTTTCAAAGACATGCCGGACGTTCCTCCTCAGCAAAGACTAGAGGCTCACAAACAAATTTCTCTGCTACTTCAAATAAGGGCCATACAACCGGTCCCTCTGCCAGAAGTGGGCCTAGGATTTTATTCTCGCCTGTTCCTAGTACCAAAGAAAGGGAACACGTGGAGACCAATCTTGGATTTATCTATCCTCAACACATATCTGGACATTCCCAAGTTCAAAATGTTGACGTTACAACAGCTTTTACCTCTGCTGGGCAAAGATCACTGGATGGTGACTCTGGATCTCAAGGAGGCTTACCTTCATGTTCCTATCAGGCTCAGTTGCAGAAAGTATCTGCGTTTTGGCTGGGACTTCTCATTATCAGTTCTCTGCATTGCCCTTTGGCTTATCTACTGCCCAGAGTCTTCACGAAGGTTCTGGCTCCAGTGATAGCTTTCTTCAGGCTAAGAGGAATACAAATCTATCCTTATTTGGACGATTGCCTGATTCTGGCCCAAGGAAAGGACGAACTTCTTCATCATTTACAGTATGTGATAGCAGTGTTAAGATGCCTGGGGTATTCTGTGAACGAAATAAAGTCCAGTCTAGTACCCTCTCAGGACATGTGCTTTCTGGGTGTGAGACTGAATACAGCATCCCAGATGGCCTTTTTGACCCCGGACAAACAAAAGAATCTTTCTCTTTACTTCCATCAATTGTCTCGTCATTCCAGGCTGACTGCAAGGACAGTCCTTCAAGCCTTGGGGTTCATGGCATCTTGTATTCTGGTACTTCCCAATGCCAAACTGCATATGAGGAAGCTACAATGGTATCTCAAAATGTATGGACACAGCACTGCCAAGATATGGACACTGTCATTCAGATAATACCTTGCATTCAAAAGGAATTTTTGTGGTGGGCTCAGGAATGTCACCTAAACAAGGGACTCTCTGTGACCCGGCCAGAGGCGAGTCAGATTCTAACGACAGATGCCTCAGACAAAGCTTGGGAGCTCATCTAAATGGAAAGTGGGTACAAGACACGTGGCCTGCCAGACTTCAACATCTACATATCAACTTGAAGGAGATGTTAGCAGTCCAATTTGCATTAATAGCTTTCAAGGATTTACTTCTTCCAGGGCAGGTGTTGGTTCTAACAGACAACACAACTGTCATGTGGTACATCAACAAGCAAGGGGAACGATTCTTATCCTCTATGCAGACAAGCAATGATTTTGTGGGAGACTGCTCTCAGTTTACAGCTAAATCTTCAGGCAAGGTTTCTGCCGGGAGCACAGAACTCCTTAGCAGATGTGTTGTGCAGACAAATTATGGATCCCCACGAGTGGAAATTGGATCCTCGTGTATTTCAAAAATTGACAGTGTTATGGGGAACTCCAGACATAGATCTGTTCGCTTCTCCACTAAACTACCAGCTGCCAAAGTTTTGCAGAAAAAGGTTTCATCCCACAGCCTGGAAAGTGGATGCTCTCTCATTCAATTGGAGCAATCTTCATGTGTATACCTTTCCGCCTCTGCCTCTCCTCCCAAAGGTACTCCTGAAGGTCAGACAGGACAAGCCAAAGATGATTTTAATAGCTCCAGATTGGCCTCGACAGCACTGGTACCCATTACTGAGAAGTCTGGTACGGGAGCCTCCATGGCCTTTGCCTTCGATTCCACACCTGCTGTCTCAGGAGAACAGTCATTTACTCAATGTCAAACTTCACTCTCTACATCTAACAGCCTGGCATATTCTGTTTTAAACCCTGGAGGGTCTCAGCTTCCACAGCAAGTTTTGAATGTTATTTTGGAGGCCAGAAGGCCTAGTACAAGGAAAGTGTACGCAGATAAATGGAGGAGATTTTTATTTTGGAGTACAGCAAAGGAATTTGATGTTTATAAGCCTAATTTAAGTGTGGCTCTTCAATATCTTACTGAGTTACTGGACAAAGGTTTGTCCTTCTCCTCTATTAAGGTTCATGCTGCAGCAATTTCTGCTCACTATGACTGTGACCCACCATTGTTTTCTCATCCTTTGTTTAAGCAATTCCTTAGAGGGGCAAAGAATATAAGACCCCCACGTAGAGCTCCTACTCCTGCTTGGGATCTCAATTTTGTGTTGGAGAAACTCACTCTACAACCTTTTGAGCCTGCAGCTACTGCCGAGTTGAAATATTTATCATGGAAGACTGCTTTTTTGTTGGCCATTACCTCTGCGAGAAGGGTTTCTGAATTACAGGCCCTTATGGCGGTTGAGCCTTTCTTAATTTTCCATAAGGATAGGGTATCTTTGCGTACTAATCCTTCCTTTATGCCTAAAGTGGTTTCTAGTGTGGCTTTAAACCAAACTATTCATTTGCCTACTTTTTATGCAAACCCCCAAAATAAAGGGGAAAAGATTTTGCACACTTTGGATATACACAGGCAGTTGCGATATTATTTGAGCAGAACTAAAGGGTTCAGGCAGTCTCAGCAGTTATTTGTTTCTTTTGCTTTGGGTTCTCAGGGCAAGCCTGTTTCAAAACAAACTGTTTCTAAGTGGATTGGTTTTTGTATTGCTTTCTGTTATTCCCATCATGGTAAGGAGATTCCAGCTGGGATTAGGCCTCATTCCACTAGGGCTACTGCCACTTCTACAGCTTTTTTAAGGGGGGTGGCTACTAAAGATATTTTGGAGGCAGCTACTTGGAGTTCAGTGCATACTTTCTCTAAGCATTACCACCTTCTACTTTACTCTAAATCTAGGGCTGGTTTTGCCACTACAATTTTACAGGGCATTTTGGCAGCTCCTAATGCTTTATAGTTTTGCCATCCTCCCTTACCTCTGCTTTGGGATTCTACCCATATGTAAGGACTGCAGCAATGTGAGATGAAGAACATAGTACAGTTTTGTACCTACCATAAATGTAGATGTTCGAAGATCCACATTGCTGCAGTCCAATTTACCCTCCCTCCTTCCCCTCTGTAGTTAGAGGCGGTTGTGTGGTTTGGGTTGTGAATATTGTAAATGTTGTAAATATTGTAATTAGGATTAGTGCAGGGGTGATTGGTTGTTTTTTGCTGTCTTTTGGTTTTGGCCTTTCTTTTTAGGGCCTTCTGACATCTGGGGCAAGAAAAGACTGAGGATATGACGTCGGTCATGCGCATTTGTACCCTGACGTCCTGATGTCAGTCTTAAGCGCCTTGACCGACGTCAGCCTAATACTTTGGTATTCGGGCCGACCGAGGACAGCGACTACCCATATGTAAGGACTGCAGCAATGTGGATCTTCGAACATCTACATTTATGGTAGGTACAAAACTGTACTTTATCAAAGCTGAGGTAATTGTCTATAGTAATTCCTAGGAGTTTGGTGGTAGAATCAGGGGATATGAGGGTGCAATTGCTAGAAATAACAGAGAAATCTAAAGGCATGGATTTACGGGTAGGAGTAAAGAGAAGGAGCTTTGTTTTTTTTGGGATTCAAGAGGAGGCAACATTTTAAGAACCAAGTCTCTACTACGTTAAATATTTTCTGAGTTAGGGATTGTAGTTCAGATGAAGATTCAGCTGCACAACTTAAAGTTGAATCAAGTTACAGTCTTCCTATCTTTCAGGAAACTGCTGATTTGGCATAGTGGTATGTTGCTCTGACTGTAGTACACAGAGTCCTGGGTTCAAGACTTGGCAGTGAAATGCATGGTGGTAACACAACATTTTATTCTAGCAACTTTCCAAAATTATGCAAGCAATGTTTAAAATGTGTCCCTGGGTTTTGGCCTTTTGCCCTCCCCCCCCAAAAAAACCCCTGAAATTGAAAATAAGTACGAGAAGCTGTGCAGTATGCATATGGCTTGCACTACTGTCATTCTAATTATAGTGTGGGTGTGGAAGTAGACTTTTATGATGGAAGTGTTCTGAATTGGGCAGTTTTGTCATTATTGGTTCATGCATTTTGTTTCATTGCCTACAGCCTACTGGAAAAATGTTCAAACAGTAAATGTAAAATGTGCACTAAGTGTGCTGTATTATACAAGGAATATAATTTAATAAAGTCAGGAAGGTGTATCAAAGAACACATGCATGATGTTCTTCGTGTTTCACTATTGCAGTCATCACACTTGGGTTATATGCCTGCGAGGTAGTCCTCGGTCGGCCTGAATACCAGAGACTTAGTATTTCTGCGTTGGTTGCTGTTGCTTCAGTACTGACGTTGGGGGTATAAAAACAGGCAGCCGACGCCATTACATCAGTCTTTCTTGCCGAGGAGCCGGAAGCAGAAGCAGTTTGCACGAGTGCCGGTCGGCCGCTACCTGAGTTTTTGTTTCCAAACTGAATCATCCTGAAGTCTTTTTCTTGCTCTAACCGATGTCAGAAAAAGTTAACAATTGTCTCACCTGTGGAAAGCAAATACCACACCGAGATTTCCATTCTTACTGCGTCACCTGTTTAAGCCTAGACCACGACGTACCTCGCTGTCGGTTTTGTGCCTTGCTCAATGCCCGAACTATTCATAGTCGGGGCCCTTATTGTCACTAAATACTTTTGCGCTCGATCTCCGTATTCCGAAATGGCTTCGGTAAGCCATCCAACTACAGATCTTCCGAAAAAACGCAAGGATAAAGACTGAGACAGACTGCACATGTCCAAAACTGCCGATGCTTCCGTTAAGCTAGTCGATAGTTCACCGGTACTCAGTGAGGCGCTTTCACAGCCCGTGATGCCCACTTCTATGGATTTGCAGGCCGCTACCGAGACGAGTTCGGTATGCTGTGAGACTCTTTGACTATGGAACCTGCGGATGTCTCTACCTTGGATAGGTCTAGAGTCACTGTGTAGGCACCAGCTTCCGAGAAAGTTCTTTGCATTACCGATATTCGACAGAAACCAACTTCTTGCATGTCTTCAGTTCTGTCTAAAACTACCAAGTTTGTAAGGCCAAGAGTACGAGCTACACCTAAAAAAACAATGACCCAAACTCAAGCACCTGCTTCCTTGCCACAAAATCAAATGCTTAAAATGGCAGAAGACCTGATTATGCTGATTAGGGGAAGCCAGCCTTCCACTGCTAAGAGAAGCTTTAACTGACCAAGAGTCTGATGCCTCTGAGGTTTCTGACTATGAAGACATGCCTTTATCTGCTTATGAGGATTCAGATGCAGAGGAATACATTCCCTCTGCTTCCCCTCCAGAGGATTTTTCTTTTGGTGAAACCCTTCATACTTTGAGAGCATTTCCACTGGGACTGCCAGGATTATCCTCGGTCCAAAAAGAGACTCTGAGAATTTTTAGATTTACCTCAACATAGACCTTTAGCAATCCCTCTTGTTCTGGATGTTGTGGATGATGTCTTTATGGAATCCAGTCTAACTCCTGACACTTTACCTCCTGCACCAAGGAAACCAGACCGGTACTACAGAGTCCCTGACTCTCTCAAATTTATTTTCAAAAATCATACTGCTGACCTAGAGGTCATTTTCCAAGGGCCTAAAGTTATCAAACCAACTACAGCTAAGAATCCCACCCCTTTGGACAGGGATTCCCGAGCTTTAGACAGATGGGGTAAAAAAAAGTATAGACCTCTGCAACTCTCGCCATTAGGGCATTGAATTGCCAATTTCACATGCTGAAATACCAGCAGCATATTATGGAACATATTAAGCAAAAATTTATCTACCTTTACAGACTGTGCAGAAAATAAAGAATTGCAAGAGCAAGCCAAGTCAGCAAGCATAACTTGCAGTGTGGCTTTGACGCCCTAGAAGCTTCTTGCAGGGCAGCAGTCACTAGTTCTGTACTGAGAAGGCATGCTTGGCTTAAGGAACAGACCTTGCCACACCATATGAAATAAAAATTACTAGACGCTCCTTTGAACAAGGACAGTCTGTTTGGCATCAAAGCAGAAGAGGTTCTAAAAAAGATGGAAGAAAAAGCTAAGTCTATGTAGACAGTCAAAGATTTTTTGCAAGTGCAGCCTCCCAAGATTCCGTAGGCATTGCCCCTTGAAACATTGGGCCTTTCCAGCCCCCTCAAGACCATCTCAAACTAGACCCAGGGGAAACAGACCCCCCCCCCCCAGATTACAGTGTCAGGGTATGCAGAGATCTAAGCAATGAAGTGCCTCCACTTCTAAAATAAGGAGTGCTAAGCCCCACCCCCTTACGGAAAGAATTCACAATGACTTTTCAACTCCACTCCTCACCTCTGCACAATTGCTTGTGCCCCTAGGAGGAAAACTTGCCCAAAACTGGACCCTCCATCACCAAAGACCGATGGGTCCTCAACATTGTATCCCAGGGTACAAATTTTGCTTCCACTCAATGCCAACCCCAAAAGGGTTCCCAGACCTTCCTCCAAACCAGTGGGCAGAGGCACAAATCCAACCTCAATCCCTGCTCTCCATAAGGGCAATTCAGCCTGCTCCTGCAGAACAAATAGGTCAAGGGTTTTATTCCAGACTTTTTCTAGTACCCAGAAAAGAGGGCACTTGGCACCCAATCCTAGATCTTTCCATTCTAAACACCTTCCTGGTGGTACCAAAATTCAAAATGATCACCCTTCAGCAGCTTCTTCCTGTGCTGTCCAAAGATGCCTGGTTAGCCACCCTTGACCTAAAAGAAGCCTATCTGCACATCCCTATCAGGGACTCATGAAGAAAATACCTACATTTCAGGGCAGGATCTATACATTATCAGTTCTCTGCACTTCCCTTTGACTTATCCACTGCTCCCAGAGTCTTCACAAAATGCCTGGCTCCAGCCATTGCCTATTGCAGACAGAGAAAGATTCAAATTTACCCGTACTTGGACGATTGCCTGATTCATAGGTTCATAGGTTCATACTAGGCTATCTGCCCTAGGGCATTTATAAGGCTAGCGAGAATGTGTTTGGCTTTCGCCACCCATTTTAAATTTATTTTGCTATGCCCTTTTTCGAGGTTAGTATACTTTGCCTCTGTCTAACAGTGACACAGAAGTGATACCCGGGGTAAACCTACGATCTCCCATCCACTCAAGATTCCTCTTGAAGAGAGTCAATGAGGGACTCTGCCTAACCTGGACTGGGATTTTATTCCAGAGTGAAGGGAGCCTCTGGGTTATGAAATTGTCCCTCCAGCATGTCCTATTCATTTCAGTGCTGAGGTTCAAGTCTCTCGAGCACGTAGCTCGATGGGATTTGGATTTTCTGAGGTGCAGCATGCCCATTAATTCCGGGTTGGACATGGCTTTATACGTCAGGCACAGATCGCCTCTGAACAGGCGGTATGCCACTGAGTAGAGCTGGAGTTTCTTTAACCGGGCAGCATATGGCATCTGTTTGAGCCCTTTGATCCTCTTGGTGAGATACTTTTGGGGTCTTTCCAGTTGCTGCAGGTGTCTGGTAAGGTACATCCCAAAAGGGGCATTGTACTCAATTATGGGCCTGATGAGGGATGAGTAAAGAGGCACGATGACCTCCCCTGATCTAGATGTGAATCCCTTCATGATTAGGTGTGGGTGAGAGATGCAACCATATAGCCAAACTGGAGGCTAAGCTCTCTCAACTCAGTACTGGCATAACCAGTCAGGAGGAGAAGGAAACCACACTCACTACACACAGTCAGGAAAAGCTGTTGCAGCACCTGACATTTGTAAAGATCCTTCTAACCTCCCTGGGGTACACTATCAACGAAAAGAAATCAAAGCTAGTCCCCAATCAAAAGGTTGTATTCCTGGGAGCAAGCTTAGACACAGCATCCCTGATAGGCTTGTTTTTCTGGAGTAAGGAATGCTATCTGACAGGCTACTTCACTAAAATGGCCACCTGAACCCAGCTATCTGCAAGGAAAATCCTGCAGGACCTAGGGTTCATGTCCTCTTGCATTCTACTAATTCTATATCCCAGGCTGCATACGAGGAAACTTCAGTGGTACTTAAAAAGTCTTTGGTGCCAACATTCTCAGGATATGGAAACTATCTTACCTATCATACCTTGTCTAAGGGCAGAGTTTCTTTGGTGCAGCCACAACAATTCCCTTTACTCAACCCCATGCCGCCCAGACCCCAACCACAAACGCATCAGACTATGCCTGAGGGGCACATCTGGACAAGTGCATTCAGGGCCACTGGAGCCCAAGTCAAATTTATCTGCACATCAACCAAAAAGAGATGCTAGATATTCTGCATGCTCTGACAGCTTTCAAATCCCTACTCTCACCAGGATCCCTGCTAATAAAAACAGATAACACCACAGTTATGTGGTACATCAACAAACAAGGGGGAACTCACTCTTACCCACTCTGCAGGCTAGCCATGGCCCTGTGGAACACTGCCTTGGACATGCAGATTCACCTGTAAGCTCAATTCCTGCCAGGCAAACAAAACTCTCTGGCAGATGATTTAAGCAGAAATCTACTAGACCCACACGAGTGGCAGTTACACCCCAGCACCTTCAGCCTTCTAACCCTGAAATGGGGGACCCCAGAGGTGGACCATTTTGCCTCCCTCTACAATCACCATCTCAGCAAATTCTGCACCAGGACACCTCACAGCAGGGCCTGGAAAGTGGATGCCCTATCCTTCCAGTGGGTAAACCTGTCAAGTCTGTACATTTCCCCCTCTGCCTCTTCTCACAAGATTATTACTCAAGATAAGACAGGACAAACCAAGGGCAATCCTGATTGCAGCAGACTGGCCATGCCAGCATTGGTAACCACTACTGTACAGCCTGTCACCGGTGCCACCTTGGCACCTACCCCAGATCCCAACCCTCCTCACCCAGCAGGCGGGACAGATCCTGCATCCACAACTGCAAACCCTGAATGTTGCACCCTGGGTTATTCCTTGAATTCTCCCCAGTGACCAGCCTAAGTAAGCAAGTGCTGGATGTCATTCTTGAAGCCAGAAGACCCAGTACAAGGAAATCCTATGCTGATAAGTGGAAAAGGTATTGTTCCTGGATTCAGTCTAAAGGAGAGGACACAGCACTGCCCTCCTTACCTCTAATCCTGGATTACCTAGCCTGTCCTTCTCCTCCATTAAGATCCATGCCTCTGCCATCTCGGCTCATTACAACACTGAGCCACCTCTCTGCTGTCACCCTTTCATCAAGCAGTTCCTGAGAGGGGCAAACAACCTAAGGCCACCAAGGAGAGCACCTACCCCTGCTTGGGACCTTAACTTTCTACTGGAAAAGCTCACTCTACCCCCTTTGAGCCTGCAGCGTCAGCAGAGTTAAAATTCCTTTCTTGGAAAACAGTCTTGCTTCTGGCCATCACTGCAGCTAGAAGAGTATCTGAGATACTAGCACTTATGGCTGCGGAACCCTTTATTATTTTTTATGTTGACAGGGTCTCCCTCAGGATTAACCCTTCCTTTATGCCAAAAGTGGTGTCCAGTGTGGTTCTCAACCAGTCTGTCCATTTGCCAACCTTCTTCCCTAATCCTCAAATTAAAGGGGAAAGGATCCTGCACTCCTTGGACATCCACAGGCAGCTCAGATTCTACCTGGAGTGGACTAAAGCCTTCAGAAAATCTGACCAGTTACTAGTCAGTTTTGCACCAGGGGCAGAGGGCAAGGCCATTTCAAAACAAACAGTTTCCAAATGGATAGCACGCTGTATCCATTTTGGCTACAAACACCATGGGAAATCAACCCCTCAGGTGTTCAGAATGCATTCCACTAGGGCAACTTCTACCTCTACAGAATTCCTCAGGGGAGACCCTACCAGGGACATCCTGGGAGATGCTACCTGGAGTTCTGTACACACCTTCACCAAGCATTACCACCTACCTATCTTTTCTAAATCCAGGGTAGGTTTTGCAACAGCAGTCTTGCAGGGCATACTAGCCAGCCCCAACTCTTCTTGACTGCCTCCACCCTTTCTTCAGCGTTGGGAATCAACCCAAGTGTGATGACTGCAACAGTGAAACACAAAGAACATAGTGCAGTTGTGTACATTTACCATAAATGTAGATGTTCGAGTGTATTCACTGTTGCAGTCCTGGTTTCCCACCCTCGAGCCCCTGTGTCTCTCTCTATCTCCCCGCTCTGTCTGTTACTCACCCCTTACTGGGTTATTGCTATTTACTTTTTACTGGTGGTGTTTTTCCCACCATAACTTTGCTCCCTGTTTGGGGGAAAAACTGAAGTAATGGCGTCTGCTGCCTGTTTTTATACCCCTGACAACCTGACATCAGTACTGAAGCAACAGCAACCAACGCAGAAATACTAAGTCTCTGATATTCGGGCCGACTGAGGGCTACCTGTAGGCAGATAACCCAAGTGTGATGACTGCAACAGTGAATACACTCAAACATCTACATTTATGGTAAGTGTACACAACTGTACTTTTCTTGTTTTGTGTGCAAGGGCCAATGATTTGAAAACAGCCCAAAGGTAATTTTTATCCACCACTGGCCCGATGCATTTTCTTTGGATGTGGTATGGGTTTTAATGCTGTTTCAATGAATGTGAGTTTCAAGGGCAGAGAAATTTTAATGCCAAGTCTATTCTCATTGTGAGATGGTGTTGCTTTGTTTAGCAGATATCTATTGGTGTTTGTGCATTGGGCTGTAAAATGTAAAAGTAAAATCCAAGTAATCATTGTAGAAGTAAAGCAGTATGCACACATTAGTGTTTATGGTAAATGGGGCGAAATGGCCAGGTAATGGGACATTGGAATGGCTGCAGGGGGACTCTGGTGCCATATTTTGGTTGTCTGTTCTTCAGTTTGCATTTGAAAGTTGATATCCCACAATTCCATTGGAGTGGGCAGAGTTACTTAATTGTGTATGCAAATGTTTGTTAATCAGCGTGCAGATTTGTACCTATTTTTCATGGGCCTTGTCCAGATTTTTGATGTTTCCAGGTTGAGTAGTATGTTCTAAGCGGTCTAGATTTGATTTAAGTACTTGGGCTTCAAACTAGTTATCTTACATAAGGAAGGTTTGTGATCTACACTCTTGTGGCAGGAGAGGCAGTTTACATCCTTCTGGAGAACTACTGTTTGAAGGCCTGTTGTGTCTGTTGTTCTAAAATTGTCTTAGATCTGGTTTAAGGACCTGCATGTCAGGCCAGTTATTTTACATTAAGAAAGTTTGTGGTCTACATTCTTGTGGGAGGAGAGGGTAGCCCCGCCCTTCTGACTGGGAATTTGTGGTTGAAGGTTTATTGTGCCTGTTTTCCTAAGTGTCTTTGTTCTGGTTTAAGCTCAATTAAGTCTTGCTCTTCATTTGAAATCCTTTGACAGAGGTCCAGAGTGTTTCTGCTTCAATCCAAGCCATCCTTTGACAGAGGTCCAGAGTGTTTCTGCTTCAATCCAAGCCATCCAAATCTAAGAACAAGAAATTAAACTAATTTAGAGTTTGATCTGGAATTTTTCATCTGTATTTTACTGTTTTACTGCATTAGTTTGTGCCTTTTTTACTATTTTTTTTACTGTTTGTGGCTACTCATTACCTGCACTTGTTTTGCATTGAAATATTGCTTAGTTAACATAGACTTATCCAGACTTGCAGAATCTAGCATGTTTGTCATACACTTAAATCTAGCCATCTTACATTAATAAGGGTTCCCCTGCATCCTTGTGGCAGAAGAGTGTGGATATATAGCCTTGTCTGCGGTGATTGTTGGAGGGAAGGATCATTGTATAATTTGCTATTGGCAGACTAGTTTAAAACTGTTTAATTTCACCTGTATATAAGCCTTGAGTCTGCGAGTAGCTGTGCACTGCTCAACAGGGGCTTAGCAGTGCCTGGTATAGAAGCAAACACCTAGAAACTATTTTTCCCTAGACACCAGTCAGTGGAAACCCCCCCCCCCCCAGGTTTCCCAGATGGGTTTGAGGGCTATACAGCTGTGCACTACAGGCAACTCAGCTGAGCACTGAGCAGTGTCACCTCACTTTACATTCCTGATCTTTTATAGACTAAGTCCCCTTTTTAATCTCAGAGCAATAGCTGATCTAATTTGCCCTGTCACAAATTAATACTTAAGAAACCTGCTACTGTGCATTCAGTTTCCTAACATTTTTCCAGCAAGCCTGATTGACATGGGCATCCTGTATACTGATAACCATGGGCATCCTGTATACTGATAACCACTTGCTTCTAAAACAAGTAAATACAGTATGTGAGAAATTTAGCTATACCATGAAACTAGAATCAGTCATCTCGTGTAACAATAAACAAACATCAAACAGCTTGTCAGCACACACACCTCTCCACTCACACAAGATAAGGTCAAGACACACAAACCTACATTCACGGTACTCAGTAAGAGCCTACCAGAGACCTCCAAAGCACAAACAACCTACACATTCTGATTCATGTATTTAGTGGTGGATTCTGTTTGTGTATCAGTGTCTCAACAGTTAACCCCCTAAGGCAAAACACCTCAAAATCTAATGTCCTAGTCATAGTTGACTCAGTAGTGAGACAAACACATGTTCCTCTTACCAGGTTGGACAAGGAGCAGGTTATGGCCAGCTGCCAGTCAGGTGCCAGGATCAGTCAAATCATGCACGTACTCAAGTCACTCAGCAACAATTACGGTTATGATTCTATCATAGTACATGTTTGAGTTGAATGAGTTGAGATGTACCTCTCTGGACTATAATGAAGAGAGACATGACTGAACTCTGATTATGTGTCCCAGGCAGTTATGTCCTTAGCCCTAAGCAGCATTCTACCTTCATGTAGGATGATGCCACAATACAGACAAAAAATGATTGATTTCAGTAATTGGTTTAGCTTCTGGTGTCACTGCAGGAGGATCCAGTATCTGACAGCCTGGGAAGACATGGTCGACAGTGGCAAAGATGCTTGCCTCCTCAGTAGTGCCTTTTTTTATGCAGTATCAAGCAACGGAACTTACGACGTAAAGAAATTCACTAGAGACAAACTCACGGTCACGCTGCTTAATGATAGGAGCCTAAACAGTAAACTGTACACCCCGGAACCACTCCTCACCTTGAAAGATGCTGACGTCTGTGCAGCCACTGAGACTTGGTTCAAAGCCGCAGAGAGCACCTCGGCCGTACAATGCTACAATGTCTTTCACACGTTCAAACCTCAAAACGAGCATGAAAGAACCAAAGGTGGAGGTGTATCCATCTTCATTTAATCAAAATATACCTTCAGACTGGTAAAACAGTACGACTCTCTTGAGTTACTTCAGGTCCAAGTAATTATAGGCAAAATACCCTACCACATCATCGCTACCTACAGGTCCCCCACTGTGAACCAGGAGAAGCACACCTCCTACTTCGACTTGCTAGAGTCTCTCAGTATACAGCCAAACACCTTGGTTATGGGAGATTTCAACTATCATTCTATCATTTGGGCTACTTACATGAGCACAAACACAATTGCTCTGAGTTTCCTCGATTTTTTTTTAATTCAGATGTTTGGAACAGTTGATGTTCTTTGTGTTTCACTGCTGCAGTCATCATATTTGGGTTATCTGCTTACAGTAGCCCTCAATCGGCCTGATTATCAAAGTCTTGGGTCCTGCGTTAGTTGCTGTCTCATCTTCCATGATGTCAGGTAGTCAGGGGTATAAAGCATGCAGCCGATGCCATTACATCAGTCTTTCTTGCCGTGCGGTGCCCGAAGCAGAAGCAGTTCAACTAAGCTAAGTACCCCGTTGCTCTAAACCGATATCAGTAAAAGTTAACAGTTGTATTTCTTGTGGAAAGCAAATACCTCTTGAAGATTTTCATTTGTACTGCATTCCTGGCTTAGGCCCAGACCACAATGTACTTCGTTGTCTGTTTTGTGCCTTATTCAAACCTCAAACTATTCATTGTCTGTTTATTTCCGCTTCTAAATATTTTGGTACTTGGTTCAATTATCCAGAAATGACTTTGGTAAGCCATCCGACTACCGATATTCTGAAAAAACGCAGATATAAAGACAGACACAGACCGCATAGGTCCAAAGCTGCCGACGCTTCTTCTAAGCTAGTCGCCAGTTCACCGGTATTCAGTGAGGCGCTTTCACAGCCCCTGATACCCGCTACTTCAGATTCGCAGGCCTCTACTGAGACCCATTCGGAATCCGGTATGCCGTGAGATGCTTCTTCGACTGTGGAACCTGTGGATGTCTCTAACTTGGATGGGTCGGGAGCCGCTGTGCAGGCACTGGCTTTTGAGGGTGTATTCAGACTTTCATATTAAACCGACGCCATCTTCTTCAAGGCCTAAAACTCGATCCATGTCTAGAAACCCACTGACCAGGCCGCATGGTCAGGCCCCTATGCCTAAAAATCAAATGATAAGAATGGCTGAAGACCTTATTACTCTAATCAGGGGGGAGCCACCCTTCCCCCTCTAAGAGACCTACGACTGATTTTCCTTCTGATTCTTCTGATCAGGACGCTGAAATTTCTGTTTCCTCTGATGACCAGGATTTACCCTTATCTACTTATGAGGATTCTGATGCAGAGGACTCCATTCCCTCTGCTTCCCCTCCAGAGGATTTCTCTTTTGGTGAAACCTTGCATACTCTTAGGGAGCATTTCCGCTGGGAAGGCCAGGATTACTCTGACTCCAAAAAGAGGCTTACGGATTTCTTACTCCTGCCCCAACACAGGCTTTTAGCTATCCCGCCTGTGCTGGACATAGTTGATGATGCCTTCTCGGAATCTAGCCTGGCCCCTCACTCTTTACCTCCTGCTCCCAGAAAACCTGATAGATATTACAGGGTTTCTGTCTCTCACAAGTTCCTCTTTAAAAATCCTACTGCGGAGCCTGAGACCATTTCACGGGGACCCAAGGGCATTAAGGCCACTAGTGCCAAAAATCCTACCCCCTCTGATAGATTCCAGGGCACTGGATAGATGGGGTAAGAAGGTATACACTTCTGCAACCTTGGCCATTAAAATGCCAGCTTCATATGTTAAAGTATCGGCAGCATATTATTGGTTGCTTAAACAGAAAATTATGTTGATTCCTGACTGTGCTGAAAATAAAGATTTATAGGATTTAATGCATTCTGCTGAACAAGTTGGAAAACATACTTTGCAATGTAGTTTTGATTCATTCGAGGCATCTTGCAGTTCCTCTTACCAGATCATGTTAAAGCTAAATTGCTGGATGCTCCCTTAAACCATGACCGCCTGTTTGGCAACAAAGCAGAAGTGCTTAGAGGAAAAAAGCTAAATCTATGCAAACTGTTAAAGATTTCCTGCAAGTACAGCCTCCCAGATTTAGTAGGCATTGCCCCTCCATGAATTAGTTCTTTCCTGCCTCTTCCAGGCCTTCTCAGTCCAAACCCAGAGCCAGCAGAACACCCAGGCTTCAGTCCCAAGGTACTCACAGGACTAAGCAGTGGGGAGCTCCTACTTCCAAAGCAGGGAGTAGTAAGACCCTATGGTAAACTGTCTCAATGACTTAACTTTAAACCTTCCAAGCCCTGCACAACTAACTGTTCCTTTACGGGGAAAGATTGCCCTGCAGGCAAATAATTGGGAACTCATTACCCAGGACAAATGAGTTTTAAATATAGTTTCCCAAGGATACAGATTCCACTTCCACTCCTTACCAACCCCAAACGGTTGGCCAGATCTACCTTCAAATCAGTGGGCAGTGGCTCAAAAGCAAGTTTTCTCTCTCTTAAGCATCAGGGTTATTCACCTTGTTCCAGAAGAAGAATGGGGGCAAGGTTTCCACTCCATACTTTTTCTGGTACCCAGAAAAGACAATTCCTGGCATCCTATCCTGGACCCGTCTATCTTAAACACATTTTTGGTAATCCCAAAATTCAAGATGCCAACTCTTCATCAGCTGCTTCCTATGCTAGGCAAAGATGCCTGGTTGGCAACACTGGATTTAAAGGAAGTCTACCTGTGCATCCCAATAAGGGAATCTTGCAGAAGATACCTACGCTTCAAAGCAGGCTACATGCACTATAAGATGTTCATCGTGTTTCACTGTTGCAGTCATAACTGTAGGGTGCTCCTGCCGGCAGGCAGCCCGAGGTCGGCCAGAATCCCAGTCTGGGTCTGGCGTCAGCTGTACAATCCAGTACCCTGACGTCAGTACGCTCTGGTACATAGCCCTCAGCCGACGCCATCTTCTCCAGTCTTTCTTGCCGTGCGGTGGAAAGCAGCTCGCAAGTCGTTGGTTGGCGATTTTCGAACAGCGTTTTTGGTTGTTGTCTGTCCGAAGTTCTTACTTCTCTTCTCAAAGCTAAGTACCCCGTTGGGGAATCTTTTTCTTGTTCCTCCGATGTCAGAAATAGTTAATAATTGTATTACGTGTGGGAAACAAATACCTCATAAAGATCTCCACTCTTACTGTTTACCTTGCTTAGGCCCTGACCACGACGTTTCTTGTTGTCGGTTCTGTGCCAGGTTTAATTCTCGTACTATCAAACGCAGGTACGACTGGGCTCTGAATTACTTTGGCAGACGCTTCAATTATAGAATGTCGTCGGATACTACCGGAATTCAAAAGAAGCGCAAAGACAAGGACAGGCCTCCGAGGTCCAAACAGGACTCGTTGCAGCTGGAGCCAGCGTCCGGTTCGGCTGTCAGTGAGGCGCTTTTGCAGCCCCTGTCGTCCGCCACTTCTGAACCGATGGCCGATACGGACTCCCATGGGGAGCCATCAAGGCCTTCTATTTTATCTGCTGCAGGACCTTCGGACGTCGCTCCCTCGGATGGGTCCGGAACCTCTGTGCAGGTACCGGCTTCTGAGGGGGTATTCAGGCCTACTCACATCACTATTTCAAAGGCAAAGGCAAAGACAAAGACTCCTGTTAAGTCCAAAGCTCGTGCTCAAGCTACTTCTGAATCTACTCCTAGGACACAGAAGCAATTGTTAAGGATGGCTGAAGATTTGCTTTCTATGATTAGGGGTTCTCACTCCCCCCCCCCTGAGAAAAGGCCTCGACAGGATGTTCCTGTGGATTCCTCTGACCAGGCTTCTATATCTTCCATCTCTTCCTCTGATCAGGAATATTCTTTTCCTCCTTATGAGGATTCGGATGCTGAGGACTCCTTGCCCTCTGCTTCTCCGCCTGAAGATTTTTCTTTTGGGGAAACCTTATATGAGATGAGGGAACATTTTCATTGGGAAGGTCAGGATTATTCTGCTTCCAAGAAGAGACTTAGAGAATTCCCTCCTGTTCTTGACATTGTGGATGATGCTTTATCCGAGGCTAATTTGAATCCTGATTCCATGCCTCCTGCTCCCTCTAAGCCTGATAGGTTTTATAGGGTTCCTGAGTCTCATTTGTTCTTGTTTAAGAATCCTTCTGCAGATCCTGAGACTATATCTCAGGGTTCTAAGGCTGCTAAAGTTGCTACTTCTAAGAATCCTATTCCCTCTGAGAAGGATTCTCGTGCCTTAGACAGGTGGGGCAAAAAGGTATATACTTCTGCTACCCTTTCTGTTAGGGCTTTAAATTGCCAGTTTCATATGTTTAAGTATCAGCAATTTCTTTTGTCTGTTTTAAAGCAAAAGCTTGCCTCTCTTCCTGCATGTGCAGAAGATAAGGAACTACAGGATGTATTGCATGCAACTGAGCAACTGAACAAACATAGCTTGCATTGTGGTTTTGATGCTTTGGATGCTTCTTGCAGGGCCGCAGCCTCTGGTACTGTTATCAGGAGACATGCTTGGCTTCGTGAACAAAATTTACCTGAACAGGTTAAGTCTAAATTATTAGATGCCCCTGTTCAGCATGATGTTCTTTTTGGATCTAAGGCTGAGGAGGTTATTAAAAAGATGGAAGAAAAGGCAAAATCTATGGAAACTGTGAAAGATTTCTTGCAAGTTCAGCCTCCTAGATTTTCCAGGAATTGGCCCTCCAAAAATTGGTCCTTTCCCACGTCTGACAGGCCTCAAAGGGGAAGATATAGACGCTCCAGAGGTCGTGGCCAAGCTCAGGCCTCCTACAGATCGAGACAATGGAGTGCTTCACCTAGAAGGGGAGAAGACAGATCCCAATCTCAAAGAAAGCAAACTCAATGACTCTCTCGGTTGGGCTACAGGACCTCTTTACCTGGATGCCCCTCTCGGAGGAAAACTTTCTCTTTTTTACAGAAATTGGACTCATATTACTCGGGACAAATGGGTATTGGACGTGATTTTAAAAGGCTACAAATTCCACTTTCATACCTTGCCAAGGGCTTTCGGTTGGCCAGATCTGCCAAAACATCAATGGTCAGAGGCCTTAAATCAAGTGGATGCTCTTCTGGCAATGAGAGCCATAGAGCCTGTTCTACTCTCAGAGATGGGAAAAGGTTTTTATTCGAGACTGTTTCTGGTTCCAAGAAAACAAAGCTCATGGAGACCTATTCTGGACCTTTCTGTGTTAAACACCTTTTTGGAAATTCCAAAATTCAAGATGCTTACTCTGCAGCAGCTGATTCCAATGCTCTCTCAGGACGCCTGGATGGTGACATTGGACCTAAAGGAAGCTTATTTACACATTCCCATCAGGCAGGAACGCAGGAAATTCCTCAGGTTCAAGGCAGGTTCGAGACACTTTCAATTCTCTGTACTGCCCTTTGGTTTATCTACTGCGCCCAGAGTCTTTACCAAATGCCTGGCACCAGTAGTGGCTTATTGCAGACTCCAGGGGATTCAGATTTACCCCTATTTGGACGACTGCCTTATTCAGGCAGACAGCAAGGATCTTTTACTTCAACATCTGGATTTTGTTCAACGTCTCCTCCTCCTACTGGGATTTTCAGTGAACACAAAAAAGTCACATTTGATCCCTTCTCAACAAATGGTATTTCTGGGAGCCCTCTTAAATACAACCTTACAAAGGGCCTTCCTCACTACAGAACAGCTGGCTTCAATTTTCAAGACTTTGGCAACTCTACCTCAGCTCACTGCAAGGAAATTCCTGCAGGCACTGGGCTACATGGCTTCCTGCATTCTGTTGATTCCAAATGCAAGGCTTCATATGAGAAAGCTTCAATGGTATCTGAAAAGTGTATGGTTGCAGCATTACCACGATCTGAACACTCTGATTCCTCTGATCCCCTGCCTCCAGAAGGAGTTCCTTTGGTGGTCCAGGGTGTGTGCTTTAAAAGAAGGAAAGCCTTTCCGTCTTCCTCAACCTTCTCAAATCATAACCACGGGCGCCTCGGATTATGCTTGGGGAGCACATTTTCTAGGCAATTGCCAGCAGGGAACCTGGACAAAGGGTCATCTTCACTGGCACATCAATCTGAAGGAAATGTTGGCAGTTCAAAATGCTCTTCTAGCCTTCAAGAACCTTTTGCATCCAGGACCTCTTTTGATTTGCACGGACAACACCACAGTCATGTGGTACATAAACAAGCAGGGGGGTTCTCATTCGTACCCCCTTTGCAGACTAGCTATGGCTTTATGGGACACAGCTCTAAATCTAAATCTACATCTCCAGGCCCAATTCATACCAGGAGAACAGAATCTCTTAGCAGACAGCCTGAGCAGGAACATTTTAGATCCTCACGAATGGATGCTAGACACCAACTTATTCAACAGGATTACTGCAGTTTGGGGATGCCCCCAGATAGATCTGTTTGCATCCCATCTCAATCATCAGCTGCCTCTCTTTTGCACCAGGTCATTCCACAAAACATCTTGGAAAGTGGATGCCCTGTCCTTCAGCTGGAGAAACCTTTCGGGATATGCCTTCCCTCCTCTTCCTCTACTTCCTCGGGTATTACTAAAGATAAAACAGGACAAGCCCAAGTTCCTCATCTTGATTGCTCCAAATTGGCCTCGACAGTTTTGGTATCCAACTTTAAAGCACCTGTTCTTGGAGCCTCCTTGGATCCTTCCTCTGAACCCTTCTCTTCTGTCCCAGCATCAGGGTCAGTTGCTACATTCCAATCTCAAGACTCTTTGCCTGGCAGCTTGGCTCTTCAAAGGAATTTGATTTCTTCTAGTCTTCCCAAACAAGTTTTGGATGTTCTTTTGGAAGCTAGACGGCCTAGCACTAGGAAATCCTATGCCTCTAAATGGAAGAGATTTTGCATTTGGATGCAGGACCGAGGCTTGGACCCTCTGGTACCTGATCTCTCTTCTATTTTGCTTTAGCTCTCGGATCTTTTGTCTAATGGACTTTCCTTTTCTTCCATTAAGATTCATGCTTCTGCTATTTCTGCTCATTTCAATACTGATCCCCCTGTTTTTCTCATCCTTTGGTGAGACAATTCTTGAGAGGGGCTAAGAATTTAAGACCTCCCAGGACCCCTCCTGTTCCTGCTTGGGATCTTAATTATGTTTTAGAAAAACTTACTTTGCCTCCTTTTGAGCCTGCTGCATCTTCAGATAAAGTTTTTATCTTGGAAGACAGTTCTTTTGTTAGCTTTGACTTCTGCCAGAAGGGTCTCAGAGTTGCAAGCTCTCATGGCTGTGGAACCATACCTTATTTTCCACCAGGGCAGAGTTTCCTTGAGGACCAACCCTACTTTCATGCCTAAGGTGATTTTGAAAGTGGCTTTGAATCAAACAATTCACCTTCCTACCTTCTTTCCTAATCCTCAGAATAAAGGGGAAAGGATTTTGCATTCCTTGGACGTGCACAGACAGTTACGATTTTATTTGGACAAGACTAAAGAGTTCAGAAAATATAACCAATTGTTTGTTTCTTTTGCCTCAAGTTCTCTTGGAAAGGCTATTTCTAAACAAACTATTTCCAAATGGATTTCTTATAGAATAAGGTTTTGTTACACTCATCATGGGAAACAATTTCCAGGTACTGTGAGAAGTCATTCTACTAAGAGCAGCTGCTACTTCTACAGCTTTTCTCAGGGGAGTTCCTACCAAGGATATCTTGGAAGCTGCCACTTGGAGTTCTGTGCATACTTTTTCCAAGCACTACAATCTCCCTAGACCAGGGCAGGCTTTGCCTCTGCTGTTTTGCAGGGTCTTCTTGCTGCCCCTTCTTCTGTCTGAACCTCCTCCCTTTTTCACTGCTTTGGGATTCCACCCTACAGTTATGACTGCAACAGTGAAACACGATGAACATAGTACAGTTGTGTACACCTACCATAAATGTAGATGTTCGAGTGTCTTCACTGTTGCAGTCGGTGTTTCCCTCCCTCCTATCCCCTCTTTTTCTCTCTTTTGTGGTGTATTTGTGTTTCCTAGTGGGATTCATTTATGATCTATTGGGGACTTCTGACATCTAGGGCAAGAAAGGCTGGAGAAGATGGCGTCGGCTGAGGGCTATGTACCAGAGCGTACTGACGTCAGGGTACTGGATAGTACAGCCGATGCCGGACCCAGACTTTGGGATTCTGGCCGACCTCGGGCTGCCTGCCGGCAGGAGCACCCTACAGTTATGACTGCAACAGTGAAGACACTCGAACATCTACATTTATGGTAGGTGTGCACAACTGTACTTTCTCTGCACTGCCGTTTGGCTTATCTACTGTGCCCATGGTATTCACAAAGTGCCTAGCTCCAGTCATTGCATTTGCAGGCAAAGAAATATTCAGATATACCCATACCTGGACGATTGTCTAATTCATGCAGAAAGCCAGGACATACTATTAAATCATCTGGCATTTGTAAAGAAATTGCTAACTTCTCTGGGGAACACCGTAAACGAAAAGAAATCGCATCTTGTACCCTGCCAACAAATTGTATTCCTGGGAGCAAGTTTGAATACAACTTCCCAGATGGCCTACCTCTCCCCAGAGAAAGAAGTTCATTTGATGACAGCCTACTTCAAACTACTGGCCACGAAGACCCAGCTATCTGCAAGGAAAATACTGCAAGCCCTGGGGTTCATGGCCTCATGCATTCTACTAATTCCGTATGCAAGACTGCATATGAGGAAACTACAATGGTATCTAAAAGCCTATGGTGTTAGCATTCTCAGGATCTAGAATCAATGATTCCTATCATACCTTGTCTACAGATAGAGTTCCTTTGGTAGGCAGAGGCATGCCACCAAAACAAGGGACTGCCATTCACTCTACCCCTGCCGCCCAAACCCTAACAACAGATGCATCAGACTATGCATGGGGAACTCACTTGGCAGGGAAGTGCATTCAGGGCAAATGGAACCCAAGTCAAATGCACCTGCATATCAATCAAAAAGAAATGTTAGCTTTACAGAATGCTCTTGACTGCCTTCAAGGACCACATTCTTCCAGGACAATTATTGGTAAAGACGGACTTGTGTGGTACATAACAAGCAGGGAAGAACCCACTCGTATCTTCTCTGCAGACTAGCCATGGCTCTGTTGAATACAGCCTTGAGCTACCAAGTGCACCTAAAAGCTTTAAGCATAGTAAACAAGAATAGAGGTATTGGTTGCTTACTAAACAATCTAAAGCAAGACCTAGCCGAACCACTTGGCACTCTGTTTGTCCATAGCCTGAGCAATGACTTTGTTCTGGCAGAGCGGAGAACAGCAACAGTAATCCTCTTGCACAAAGGTGGTCCATCAACAGACCTAGGAAACTATTGAACCATAAGCCTAACCAGCCTTATGTGCCAGACCATGGAACGAATCATTATGGACCTTCTCAACAAGGACACTGACAACCTTCAAACTCTTGACTCAACCCAGTTTGGTTTCATCAAGGGTAGATATTGCTTACTAAACCTAGAGGACTTCTTTAAGAATGACACCAAAGCTCTGGGTGAGGGCAGAGCAGTACATAGTACCTATCTTGATTTAGCCAAGGCTTTTGACCCCCCCCTCCCCCACACTGAGGGATCATTGAGAAACTCTTCCAGCTCAGGATAAACCCATATGTTACTAGATGGTTAGCCAACTGTGGTTCACCAACATAATGCACTCTGTCAAAGTTTGGGAGTCCACCTCCACCAGTAGATCAGTTACCAGTGGGGTACCACAAGGATCTGTGCTGGACCCTCTACTGTTTGGAATCTATTTCTCTGAGGTCCAGGTGAAAGTAGATGGCCTGTGACTTACCAATTTTGAAGATGACAGCAAACTGGACGCAACCATTGAGTTCCCCCAATGATGTAAACATATTACAGAAGGGACTGACTCAGACAAATGATTTGTACCACCAAAGTCACAGACTAAAACCAAACGCAAAAAAATGCCTCATTATTCCCTTTGGCAAAGTAGTAGCCCCTGCTAGTTATGATATCGATAACACCCATTTAAGCTCAAACCCAGTGGTGCAAGACATGGGAACACAGGTTGATAGCCATCTAAACTTTGATCACCATGTGTCCATAATGGTAAGGAAAGTTTTCTACATTGCGTATCTCTTAACTAAGGGCATTGCAACCAAGACTAAGTAGGTTATAACTCTGCTGCACTTGACTCTTATCAGACCACTAATTGAGTACAATGCTCCCTTCTGTATGTATCTCACCAGACACCTGCAGGAACTGGAGAGACCACAGATGTTTCTAACCGAGAATCCAGGGCCTCCAAAACATGACTTGCATGAAAAGACTGAAAGCCCTGTCACTGTACTCTATCATACAGGCTGCTGAAAGGTGACCTGTGTCTGGCCTACAGAGCACTCTAACTCTGCACTAATGGAAATGCTGTGCATCTGCAAATCAAATGGGACAAGAGTCACTTGCTCTAGGGATCTCATCGTAGCTTGTGATATTAACAGAACATGTTGGGAAAGACAGCTGTATCTCCCAGAGACTGCCACTTCTCTGGAATAAGCTTCCATTTCATGTGAAACAGAGCTCATCAATGACCCTATTTAAGTGCAACTTGACAAGTGGATAGGTGACTGTAAATTCACCCTGGGGGTGGCATCCTTGTCCCTCATGGACATCGGTGATCGGTGCCAGTCATGGTCAGTTAGGGTACATAGGTTTTTTTTTTACATGGCTAGGCTTGTAAAGGCCCTAGAGCCAATAGCCTAGCAACCTCCTATGAACCTGTTCTAGATTCGCCCTTGAACAAAGACTTTGTTTGGCCCTCAGGCAGCCATTCAGTTCAAAACACTCCAAAATGAAGGTAAGGCCATGAAAGACTGCAGGCAGATTGTACTCTCCTCAGTCCCAGGATATCTACCTCCTTCATTAGAAGGGGCCAAGGACAATCCAGAAACAGAGGAAAATACCCAGGAAAAGATAAAATCCCAAAGGGAACATCCAGCTGGGAGGCTGCCCTTTGGAGACAAAGACATGTGATCATCTCTGCAGCACTGCTGTTTCTCAGAGTTTGTTGCTGTCCATGGGCAGGTGGAAAGCTATTACCACAGACAAGTGGGTCCTTTCCATCATAAAAGCCATGTCTTGGGATGACATTTCCCTCGAGAAACATCCCACTGCCATCTCCAAATCAAATATCTCTTCTGAATCCCATTATCCAAGATCACTTGAAATAGGGTTCCATTGAGCAAGTACAAAAAAGAAATTAATAGGAAAAGGGTTCTCTTAATCAAGCCATTCATCTTCTCATCTTCTTTCCTAATCCCTTAAACAGAAGGGGAAGGATTTTACATTTTCTGGACATTCACAGACAGCTTGGATTTTACCTGGACAAAACTAAATCCTTCAGAAAGACTGACCAGCTGTATGTATCCTTTATGACCCCTAAACTGGGACAGCCAGTCTAAACAAGCTGTTGCAGCCTAGATTTCTAAGGCTGTTACTTTCCACTACTCACACCATGGTAAGACCTTGCCTTCCTGCGCTAAAGCATGTTCCACTAGGGTATTTGCTTCTTCAGAAACTTTTTACAAAGAAACAGACTCTGGGTTAATCTCAGAGGCAGGCACTTTGTCTTCTTTACACATCTTTACCAAGGACTGCAAAATTGATGCCTTCTCCAGGTCTAGCACAGCCTTTGCTTGGTCAGTCCTGTCCGGACTGTTGGACAGTTCTTCTCAATAGCCATCAACCCTTCCTTCAGCTCTGGGAATTACCCATATGTCAGGAATAGTACAACAGTGATGTTAGTCAGGAAATAGTACAGTTGTGTAAGAACTTACCATAACAGTAGATGTCATATTGATCACTGTTAAGTATTCTATTGCAGCCTATATTCCCTGTTTTCTTACTCACTTCTATTTTCAGTTATTTCTCCCCCTCTGCTCTAGCCTTTGCTCTCTTACATAAGTACTGGGGAATGTTCTTACCAATTTGAGCTATATTCATCCTAGATGATCAGTGTGCTCTTTCAGTAGTCATCAGGCTGCTGGCTTGGAGATAGTCTGAGGATTTACGCTCGTACATCCATCTTTATACCACAGTGTATACGTGCTGAGGTCATGCATCAGATGTATGACCTACTGAAGGTAAAGCTTTGGCACCTTTGTCGGATGTCAGCTGTGACAACCCATATGTCAGGACTGCAACAGTGAGCAATAGGACATCTACTGTTATGGTATGTTCTTACACAGGTATACTTTCTTTTTGCCCAACTTTACAATCTCATCTATCTTCACCCAACACTTTCTTGAATACCCAATGATTGAAGTGTCTGGCCGAACACGCAGTCTGCCCAGCCTGACTGCCTCCTGTGCACCCACATTACAGAACCTGTAGTACGTCTGACTCCATCTCAGACACCCTCTACCACTGTCTCTTTGGATACTGGTATGGCATTAGAGGAGACTGTTGCTGTTGAGAAGGGGGACCCCCAAATCAGCATTTAGGAGGGACCCTGACGGCTTCCCACAGATTTTAGTTAGGGAAGAGGTTCCCAGAAAACTGCTTGTGGTACATCGGGGGTCCGAGCTTCCGAGCTTCACTCAAGTAGATGTTATTTTTAAGAAAAAGTGACAAAAGACTAAGCATATCTCCTCACCTCCTCCTCCTGGGGAAAAGGAATGGATGGACTTTTTTCAGGGATTGCTCATAGTCATTATGGCCCTTAAGCCACCTTCTTTTACAGCCCCTCTTCAGACGGTTATCATTGACTCTTCTTCCTCTGAAGAGGAAGAGGCTTCAGATTCTGATGATCATTCAGTCATGTTCCTTCAGATGATGCGGATTCCATTTCAGCTGCTTACTTTGTGGACAAGGCATCCTTTGGGTAGACCATTTAACATAACGAGGCATTTTGAGTGGTAGTCTAGGCAAATCTCTAATGACCAAAAGCGATACTACAACTCTTGTAGGTGGGCATCCTTGCCTCTTTAGTACTTGAGGCCTTTTGGATGCTTTTGAATCCAGCTCTTTTGCTCCTAATGTGCAGACTCCTGTTCCCAAAAGGCCAGACTGATTCTACAAGGTACCAGAGGATCTTGAGCTCTTATACAAGAATCCTGTAGCAAGCTTCTCACCTGTGTCCCCCCCTTTTCTGGCAAACCTTCCAAATTACTACCCAGTGCTAATGCCTTTCCTTCAGACGAGGACAGCAGGGCTATGGATAGATGGAGGAAAAAAGTTTAATACCTTTTTTTTTTTTTTTTTTTTTTTTTTTTTTGTGTAGCCTTCAGGGCTACAACCTACCAGACTCAGATGATCAGATACCTGTTATCCATCCTTAACAGTCTGAACAAGGTAGTGGTGGATTCACAGAGTACAGAGTCTAAGCAACAGATTCTGTCCATGGTTAATCAGGCCACTCAAGTGGCTAGACGCATTATAAAATGCAGCTATGATGCTGTTGAAGTCTCCTCCAGAGCAGTTGCAACTGGTACACTCATCCACAGATATGCATGGTTGCACAAGATTTCAAAGGTAAGCTCATTGATTCATCTTTGGACAAAAATCTGTTGTCATGACCACAAGCATCTAGCCTATTCAAATCACACAGGAACAAAATAAAAATATGAAAGACTGCAGACAAATCCCACTTGTCTCTGGACCTAGGTGTTTGAAGAAATAACCAGCCAAGCCTAGTTCTTTTGTTCGAAGGGAATGTAGACCTACTCAAACACAAGTGAAGGTGCCCAGGAAAAGATTTCTAGAAAAATTTGAAAGTGTACCCTGGATCTGAGAGGCCTACCTTGTCAGATAAGTCACTGTGACTACCTTCCAGCTTCCCTCCTCTTCAGTCTTCCCTACCACTCGCAAAACGCCTCGCTCAGTCCATCTGTGAAGATAGGTGAAAGCTGCCAGCTTAGCCAGATAGAATTTTGTAGATAATTCTGTCATTTGTAAATATAATATAAGCCACAGGCTTGTTCTCTTAAATGGGAAAAATGGTGTTAAATGTGGAACTGCAAAAGTGTAACAACAGTGCACTCTGCTGTAAGAAAGCAGACAAGTCAATTCTTTGATGTCAAAACTCGGAGCCGATATGTCTGGATGAAGGAATTCTGCCTATTGTTTTGAGGCCAGAGTTAATGGCTAGAATTTGCATGTATAATTTCTTGTATTGCTCTAGTTCCTGACCAGCTGCAAGATCAAAGGGGCCATTAACCTCTGAGAGTCTGTTAGCCTGGGAACCAGAAAGAAATGATGTAATCTGAAATTAATCAGTGGTACTGTGTTATCAGTTTAAGGACAGAAAGAATGAGAACATTACAGCATTTGTCTTGAGAACATCCAACATCACCACCACTGTCTTAGGATTTTAGAATTGTGTTTTCTCTTAGAAATAGCTAGGAACTAGGAAGATTAGAGTGTTTTTCTGTTATGTCAGAACTTTTCTACTGTATTATTTTAAACATTTCTCTGTGATCTCTGAACTCTTGACTAGCACTGTGTAGTAAGAAGTATTGTCTTGTGTTTTATTTATTAATATTAAATATTTTAAACCTTTCAACTGTGGCTGTTTTGCATAGCGATGATTTAAGCTCTAGGGTACATTGCATATATATAGTGATACGGTACCAAGTCACTCCAAATAAGCTTTGTGGTTCAGTCACACTTACCATTTGGATAATAATATTGTACATTAATAATTGGACACCCTTTAATAAGGGCCTTTGAGTAGCTGATATATGTTAGCTGGGTGGTGGCAGTGATTTCTACCATATAGTCGGGTAAAAGGGGCACAGCTGGAGAACTTGTGCCAGCCTTCCCCAGGAGTGTCTGTGTGGTTGTATACAACTCTTACCTCAAAGTGTGTGTGTGCGTTTTGTGTGTCAGCTACTTGGGCAGGGACACGAAGCACCAGTTGGACAGCTGGAGGTTTTAGCTTGCCCACTAGGCTGAGATCTGGACCCTATAGCTGTACCACTGGGGAGTCTTATTGGGGATCTGGAGAGAAAGGAGAAACCAGCCCCCGAGTGACTGTGATCTGTGTGTGCTCTTAAGGGAAATTGTACTTTACTGGGTGTGTATTTATTATCCTTTCTCTATATGGACACCCCTCACTGGTGTTAGTGGTGAGGATTGAGGCTCCTTGATTGCTGGGCCAGTGCACAGGCATCACAGTCTCAAACTGGGAAAAGATTTCCACAGAAAAGTGGGTACTATCCTTTATAAAAAGGGATGTTCTTCATGTTTCACTGTTGCAGTCATTACATTTGGGTAATCCTGCTGGCAGGTTGCCCTCAGCCGGCCTGAATTCCAAAGTCTTGGGTCCTGCGTTGGCTGCTGTCACCCCTTCCCTGACGTCAGGTCATCAGGGGTATAAAAGAAGCAGCCAACGCCATTTTCTTCAGTCTTTCTTGACGCGTGGTGCCTGAAGCAGAAGCAGTTTGCAAGTGCCGGTCGGCCGACTCCTGAGATTTTCGTAACCAAAGTCTTCAATAAAGCTAAGTACCCTGTTGGGGAAACTTTTTTTCTTGCTCCAGACCGATGTCAGAAAAAGTTAATAACTGTATTTCTTGTGGGAAGCAAATACCTCATAAGGATTTTCATTCTTACTGTATTCCTTGTCTAGGCCCTGATCACAACGTTTCTGGTTGTCGGTTTTGTGCTAGATTTAACCAACGCACTATTAAGCGTTGGTATGACTTTGCTTTAAACTATTTTGGACGCCAGTTTAATTATCCTGAAATGTCGTCTGATACCCATCCAACTACCGGAGTTTACAAAAAACGCAAAGAAAAGGATAGAGAAAACCATCCGAGGCCCAAAACCAACGACAAAGCTTCTCCTAAGCCAGTCACCGGTTCTCAGTGAGGCGCTTTCGCAGCCCCTGACACCCGCTACTTTAGAGTCGCCGCTACTGACTCCCACGTGGAGTCAGCCATGCCGCTCGAACCTCAAGGTATTGGAGCTTCGGATGCTAATCCCTCAGATGGGTCTGGAGCCACTGAGCAGGCACCGGCTTCTGAGGGTGTCTTCAGACCTTAACATCTTTACATTAAAACAACCTCAGCTTCAAAGATGAAGACTAAAGCACCTTCTAAAGCAAGGAAACAAACTCAAGAGCCACGTGGACAGGCCTCTATGCCCAAAAAATAGATGCTCAAGATGGCCGAAGACTTGATTACCTTGATCAGGGGGTTCCCATCCCCCTCCTGATAAGAGGCCTAGGCAAGGCACTGACTATGAATCTTCAGATCAGGTTTCTATTTCTTCTGATTCCTCTTCTGATCAGGGATATTCTCTTCCTCTCTATGAGGATTCTGATGCTGAAGAATCTATACCTTCAGCATCTCCTCCTGAGGACTATTCCTTTGGGGAAACCTTGCACTCCATGAGGGAGCATTTCCACTGGGAGAGCCAAGATTTTTCAGACTCTAAAAAGAGGCTCAGGGATTTCCTGTTACTTTCACAGCACAGGCCTCTAGCCATTTCACCTCTGTTAGACATTGTAGATGATGTGTTTTCGGAGTCTAGTCTGACCCCTGACTCTTTACCCCCAGCTCCTGTTAAGCCTGACAGATATTACAGGGTTCCTGACTCTCACAAATTTCTTTTTAAAAACCCTGCTGCTGACCCAGAAACTATCTCACAGGGTCCAAAGGGGATTAAGGCTTCCACTGCAAAAAACCCAACCCCCTCTGACAGAGATTCAAGGGCACTGGATACATGGGGAAAAAAGGTTTACACCTCTGCAGCTTTGGCTATAAGGGTCTTAAACTGTCAATTTCATATGCTTAAGTATCAGCAACATGTCATGGGATTGCTTAAACAGAAAATGTTAAATTCTGAATGTGCAGAAAACAAGGAAATGCAGGATTTATTGTATGCAGCAGAACACGTTGGAAAACATACTTTGCAATGTGATTTTGATTCTTTGGAGGCCTCCTGCAGGGCCGCAGTTACGGGTTCTGTAATTAGGAGGCATGCTTGGTTAAAGGAACAAAATATGCCTGATCATGTTAAAGTTAAATTACTAGATGCACCTTTACAGCATGATACTTTGTTTGGTGTTAAAGCAGAAGAGGTGTTAAAGAAAATGGAGGACAAAGCTAAATCTGTGCAAACTGTCAAAGATGTTTTACAGGTACAGCCACCTAGGTTTAGTAGACACTGGCCTGCAAAAAATTGGTCCTTTCCTGTGTCAGACAGACCTCAAAGGGGCAGACCCAGACGCCCTCGGGGCAGATCACAGGCGCAAGGTCCTTACAGGCACAAGCAATGGGGTGCTTCTACCTCCAAAGCTGGAGAGGATAGATCACAAACATACAGAAAACGGCCCCAATGACTTCCCCCTGCCGGCGCCAAGCACTTATCTTCTGGCAGCACCCTTGGGGGGAAAATTAGCACTTTTTGCTCAAAATTGGCATATCATAACCCAGGACAAGTGGGTTCTAAACATAGTGTCACAAGGCTACAAGTTCCACTTCCATACTTTACCAAAGGCAAATGGCTGGCCAAATCTGCCAAAAAATCAATAGGCAGAGGCACAAAAAACAAGTCTCAGCCCTCATGGACATGGGGGGGGGGGGCATTCAACAAGTACCAGAGCAAGAGCAGGGACAAGGATTTTACTCGACTGTTCTTGGTACCCAGAAAGAACAAGACCTGGAGGCTGATACTGGACCTATCTATTTTGAACACTTTCCTGGATATTCCAAAATTCAAAATGTTGACTTTGCAGCAGCTCCTGCCCATACTAGACAAGAATGCTTGGCTTGTGACTTTAGACCTAAAAGAGGCATACCTGCATGTATCAATCAGACAATCATGCAGAAGATACCCAAGATTCAAGGCTGGTTCAATGCATTACCAATTCTCTGCACTGCCCTTTGGCTTATCTACTGCGCCCATGGTCTTTGCAAATTGTCTGGCACCAGTAATTGCATTCTGCAGACAATGGTTCAATGCATTACCAATTCTCTGAACTGCCCTTTGGCTTATCTACTGCGCCCATGGTCTTTGCAAAATGCCTGGCACCAGTAATTGCATTCTGTAGACAAAGAGGAATACAAATATATCCTTACTTGGATGACTGTCTCATTCAAGCAGAGAACAAGGACATTCTTCATCAACATCTGGCGTTTGTGAAAAGACTTCTAACATGCCTAGGGTACACAGTCAACAAAAATAAATCAAAACTAGTACCCTCACAAGAGATAATATTGCTGATTGCAAGCTTGAATACAACTGCCCAGATGGCTTATCTCATGCCAGACAAACAAAGGCAACTGACTACCTATTTCAAAATGTTGACGACAAAGGCCCAGTTATCTGCAAGAAAAATTCTGCAGGCTTTGGGCTTCATGGCATCCTGCATCCTACTAATTCCATATGCAAGACTGCCTATGAGGAAACTTCAATGGTACCTAAAATGTATTTGGACACAACATTGCCACAGCCTGAAAACAGTCATTACTCTCATACCCTGTCTGCAATGGGAGTTTCGATGGTGGGCAAAGGCTTGTCACCAGGACAAGGGACAGCCATTCACATTTCCTCCAGCCAGGCAGACACTAGCAACGGATGCATCAGACTATGCCTAGGGAGCCCACATGGCAGGAAGATGCATTCAGGGCACATGGTCCTCAAACCAATCGCATCTACATGTCAATCAAAAAGAGATGTTGGCTGTTCAAAATGCCCTGACAGCCTTCAAGGACCTACTTCATCCGGGACAACTACTGATAAAGACAGACAACACCACAGTCATGTGGTATATAAACAAGCAGGGGGGGGCACACATTCTTACCCCTTTTGCAGACTAGCCATGGCCTTGTGGGACACAGCTTTGACTGACCAAGTGCATCTGCAGGCACAATTCCTGCCAGGAAAGGAAAATACTCTGGCAGATGAACTAAGCAGAAACCTCATGGATCCCCACGAGTGGAAGCTGGATCCACAAGTCTTCAGCATGATAACAAGGAAATGGGGTTGCCTGGACATAGATCTAGTTGCCTCCCCTCTCAATTACCAACTAAAAAGATTCTGCACAAGGAGTTATAACAGACAAGCATGGAAAGTGGACGCCCTATCTTTCAGCTGGAAAAACCTATCGGTATATGCCTTTCTGCCACTACCTCTCCTCCCCAAGGTGCTCCTAAAGGTCAGACAGGAGAAGCCAAAGATGATACTGATTGCCCCAGACTGGCCGCGCCAGTACTGGTATCCGATACTAAGGAACTTGTCTCTATACCCAGCTTGGACCTTACCTCAGATACCTTGACTACTGTCCCAGCAAGACAGTCAGATCATGCACAGCCAACTCAGGACATTAAACTTGGCAGCATGGCGAATAATGTAGTCACACAAAAAACACCTCTCAGTAAAGCTATGATGGATGTCATTCTGGAAGCCAGAAGGCCTAGTACTAGAAAGTCTTATGCTGGAAAATGGAAGAGATTCTGTGCATGGAACTAGGCACAAGGAACTGATACAGCGGTACCAAATATTCCTCAGATTATGCAATATTTAACTTAGATGCTGGGCAAAGGCCTATCTTTTTCATCAATAAAAATTCATGCCTCTGCCATTTCGGCTCATTACAATGCAGAGCCACCACTCTTTTCTCACCATTTATTGAGGCAGTACCTCAGAGGAACCAAAAATTTAAGGCCCCCAAGGAGACTACCAATACCTGCATGGGACCTCAACTATGTCTTGGAAAAGCTCACCCTGCCTCCTTTTGAGCCAGCTGCTAATACTGATATGAAGTTTTTATCTTGGAAAACAGCTCTTCTCTTAGCAATTACTTCTGCAAGACTAGTCTCAGAGCTACAGGCACTCATGGCTGTGGAACCTTTCATCATTTTTCATCCAGACAGGGCCTCCCTGAGGACAAACCCCACATTTATGCCTAAAGTAGTGTCCAGTGTGGCTCTTAACCAAGCCATCCATCTGCCAACCTTTTACCCAAATCCACAGAACAAGGGGGAGAGAATTCTGCATTCTTTGGATGTACACAGACAGCTTAGATTCTACTTGGACAGAACCAAAGCTTTCAGGAAGACAGAGCAATTACTAGTGGCATATGCTGCAGGATCACAAGGAAAGGCCATCTCAAAGCAGACTATATCTAAGTGGATAGGCCACTGCATTCGTTTCTGTTACTTACACCATGGCAAGCCAGTGCCTAAGGGCATTAAGCCTCATTCCACCAGAGCTGCAGCCACCTCAGCAGCCTTTCTCAGGGGAGTTCCAACTACAGACATTTTAGAGGCGGCTACTTGGAGTTCAGTGCACACCTTTACAAAGCATTATCATCTGCCACTCTACTCTAAATCCAGGGCAGGCTTTGCCACTGCAGTTCTGCAGGGCCTCATAGCTGCTCCTACTGCTGTCTTGTTCCAGCCTCCCAACCATAGCTTTGGGACTCTACCCAAATGTAGTGACTGCAACAGTGAAACACAAAGAACATAGTACAGTTGTGTACACTTACCATAAATGTAGATGTTCGAGTATATTCACTGTTGCAGTCCAGGTTACCCACCCACCTTCCCCCTTTTTTCTTTTGGATCTGATCTTTCCTTCTCTGATTTATACTATATATATATATATATATATATATATATATATATATATATATATATTTTTTTTTTTTTTTTTTAATTTGGCTACCCTTTTTTGGGGGCACCTGACATCTGGGGCAAGAAAAACTGAAGAAAATGGCGTCAGCTGCTTCTTTTATACCCCTGACGACCTGATGTCAGGGAAGGGGCGACAGCAGCCGACTCAGGACCCAAGACGTTGGAATTCAGGCCGGCTGAGGGCAACCTGCCAGCAGGATTACCCAAATGTAATGACTGCAACAGTGAATACACTCGAACATCTACATTTATGGTAAGTGTACACAACTGTACTTTATACTGTGCCCTAGAAGGAACTCCCTCATTTGGACGGTACCCCCTTACAATCGGTTAGAGCTTCTTTCTAAAGTCGTTCAGGAACAGGCCAAAGGCATGATAGAATACATTGCCTCTTCAGTTTGTTGGAAGGGGATTTACTCCAGACTGCTGCTGGTTCCAAGAAGAGGATAATGGAGGCTCATACTTGTATCTCTTTGCTCAACTCATTCCTGTAAGTGCCAGCTTTCAAAATGCTTTCCCTCCAGACCCTGTTATTCTTCTTCCATAAGCATTCTTAGTGTCTATGGATCTGAAGGATACCTACTTGTATATGTCGCCCATTCACCCCTCCAGCAGGAAATTTCTGAGGTTCCCTACTGGCTTGTCTCTCTCTCTGTCTCTCTCTGTCTCTCTCTGTCTCTCTCTGTCTCTCTCTCTCTCTCTCTCTCTCTCTCTCTCTCTCTGTCTCTCTCTCTCTCTCTCTCTCTGTCTCTCTCTGTCTCTCTCTGTCTCTCTCTCTGTCTCTCTCTCTCTCTCTGTCTCTCTCTCTCTCTGTCTCTGTCTCTCTCTCTCTCTCTCTCTCTCTCTCTCTCTCTCTCTCTCACTCTCTCTCTCTCTCTCTCTCTCTCTCTCTCTCTCTCTCTCTCTCTCTCTCTCTCTCCTCTCTCTCTCTCTCTCTCTCTCTCTCTCTCTCTCTCTCTCTCTCTCTCTCTCTCTCTCTCTCTCTCTCTCTCTCTCACCTCTCTCTCTCTCTCTCTCTCTCTCTCTCTCTCTCTCTCTCCTCACCTCTCTCTCTCTCTCTCTCACTCTCTCTCTCTCTCTCCTCTCTCTCTCTCACTCTCTCTCTCTCTCTCTCTCTCTCACCTCTCTCATCTCTCTCTCACCTCTCTCATCTCTCTCTCACCTCTCTCATCTCTCTCTCTCTCTCTCTCTCTCTCTCTCACTCTCTCTCTCACTCTCTCTCTCACTCTCTCTCTCTCACTCTCTCTCTCTCACTCTCTCTCTCTCTCTCTCTCTCTCTCTCTCTCTCTCACTCTCTCACTCTCTCTCTCTGTTTACAACATTGACTTTTGGGCTTTCTACAGCCCTCAGAGTATTCACAGAGTGCCTAGCACCTGTAATAGTCTTTTGCAGGACTTTGGAAATTCAAATATATCCCTGCCTAGACTGTTTGCTTATCCATGGCTCTTTTTCTCGGATCTTACTGTAACACCTCCAGTTCCCTCTTGTCCTTCTCCTGCAGTTGGTGTTTGCAGTCACCTACAAGAACATTTCCCTTGAGCCCTCCCAGGATCTAGTTTTCTTGGGTTGCAGATTGGATACCAAAAAGATGCAGACCTACTAAACACTGGAAGAGGTGCAAAACCTTACAATTTACTTCTGATCCCTAACCTCCCTTGAAGACTGTTCAGCCAGGAAGAGTCTAAGAGTATTGGGATTCATGGCAGCAACCATTCCAGTGCTTCCTTTAGCCATGCTGCATATGAGTAGTACTCAGTGGCACCTGAAAACTGTATTGTCCCAACACACTCGACCCCTGTACACAATGATCTCCCTCGTACTTTGTCTCAAGAAGGAGATGTTATGGTGGGTAGTGCTAGTGACCCTCTATTCAGGACTACTTTTTAAAGCACAGACCCCCCCCCAAGTCAAGAAATGTACACAGATGCCATAAATGAGGCTGGAGGGTGGTTGGACGAACATCCACATGGTCCAGGGCCTTTGGCAATCCAGCCTCAGGAAAGAACACATCAGTCTGAAAGAGGTGAATACTTTTATGTAAGCTGTTCATGTTTTCTCACATCTCTGGAAAACTGGCCCTCTTTGAGTGTTCTCAGACAACACTAGTATGAAGTGATACATAAAGAAACAAGGAGGAACCGAACCAGAGCATACCAACTATGCAGGCTGGCTCAAATTACTCGGGACCTGGCTACTCAGAGGAACACGTCCCTATAAGCAGTATATATTCCATCACAGGATGGCGTTTTTGCAGACTCACTAAGCAGGTTCATCGACGATCCCCATGAATGGACGGTCAACAGACAGGTCTTCTTAGACATAATCCACAACTGGTGAATACCATAGATAGATTTTTTTTGCCTCATAGAAAAACAAGCAGCTCCTACTTTGTCGCCCCCTTGGCATGGAGGACAGATGCACTCTCTCTTCAGCGGACATGGAGGTTCCTTTATGCCTTCTCTCCAATACTGTCTAATACCAGAAGCGTTGCTAAAGATTCAAAAAGAAAAAACAAAAATCCTACTGGTAGCTTCCTTTTGGCCAAGTTTGGTTTCCCCTTCTCTGTCATTTAGCCATGGGTAATCGCCATAAACCACCTCACAAAGTGGATCTCTTCACCAAGCAGTAAGGATCACTGCTTCATCCCCATCTGTCATCCCTCAGCCTATGCCTATGGGTGGTAAGATTCTAATCCCTTTCAGACATCAGTTTTTTGAGGACAATGCTTTAGGTTCTCCAGGAGACAAAGAGCCCACCACTCAAAAATTCTACACAGCGAATGGGAGAAATTTTTATATGGTGTCATATAAACAGTCAGGACCCCACAAATTCTAAGGCTCCTCTTTTTCTGTCTTGTGTGAGCTTGTACAAACAGGTCTGGTATATTCTTCTATCAAAGCTCACCTGTCATCCATCTCTCAGTCCACCTGTTATGTCCATGCCTGAGATCAAGCAGTTTTTGAAAGGGGTGCTGCACCTAAGATCCATGATGAAAACTGTCCCCCCTACCTTAGGACCTCATCTTCATGCTGGAAAAACTCACCTATATTCCCTTTGAGCCAGCTGCTTCTAATCTTAAATTCTACACCTGGAAAACTTTCATGTTGCTGGCTGTCACTTGAGAGTCTCAGAACTACAGGTGCTTATTGTTGTCCCAACGTTTCTTATGTTTCACAAGGATAGGGTGCTTAAAGTGGTGAATGAGATATGTCTCAACCAGGCAATTAATCTGCTCATTTTCTTTCTCAACCCACAGTACAGGAGTGGAAGACTCTTACAGTCCCTAGCAGACAACTGCAATTTTATTTGGATAAGACTAAGTATATTCGTAAGTCACACCATCTGTTTGCATCTTTCATGGACTCCAGGCTGGGCCAGCCAGTATCTAAATGCACCATTGCAAGCTGGATTTGTCTGTTTCATTTTGTTGCTCTCACCATGGTATACCCTCGCCCGGCTGTCCACGAGGTCATAGGGTCCAGGGTTGCCTTTGCTAGGTCTGTCCTGTCAGGACTCTTGGACATTTCTCACCATTCTAAACCATCCTCTCCTCTGTTCCCTTAAGCTCTGTGAATCACCCATCTGTTTAGAATACTGTAACTCTGATTTCAGTCAGGACATAGTAGAGTTGTCTAAGAACTTACCTTAACAGTGGATGTCCTACTGATCACTGCAGTATTCTTTCCCCCCCTGTGGTATTGTCTTTTCTTTTCCTGCCTTTCTGGCAGACCCTAGGACCAGTGGGACTCCTCTCACTTCCTGCGTGGCCCTATGTAGCTGACCACTCTGATGTCTTCAGGCTGTTGTCTTGAAGATGGAGGGAAATATAACCGTAAATCCACAGATAGGTGTATACTAAGCTAACAACCACTGGGGCCTTTTTAAGCCTAGCCATACATCTCAAATCTTTGACAAGTTCTGGTACCCTTGATAAGTATAAGCAGGGACTTGGAAGATGAACCATTTACAGGCTGCCTGTGTCCATTAGAATCATAGGTGTCAAGCCAAGGATGAATTTCCTGTTCCTTCCAGTTCTCTAAATTACACTTGAATTGGGTTACGGAGGAACTCTGCATCGCATCACATGGATGGGGGAACCTGTTCCAGAGAAGGGGTAGATGTTTGATGCATATTTGTCACTCTAGCAGGTCCTATGTATATGACAGGCAAGATTTAATCTTTAAAACAGGTAATTCTGGTGGTATTTGTTTTGCAGATATGGAAGAGGTCCATCATGGTGGGGTCCAACAATTCCTTGTTTGCAAGGCATAAATCTCCCCTCAACAGCCTGTAGGAGACAGAATACAGGGTTAGCTTTGAGGTGGTGTACATAAGACATGATACACAAGCCCTGTATTCTTTTAGATTCTTTTAGTGAGGAACCTCTCTGGATGTTCCAGTTGTATGTGCCTGGTTGGGTACATAACAAAGGGGGGCATTCTACTCAATGATAGGCCTGATGAATACAGTGAAACCATGACCTTCTTGGACCTAGATGCCATATCTTTGTTTATAATTTGCATAATGATGAATGATTTCTTCACTACCGTAGACACATGATGGTCAAAGGCTAGATTACTGTCTATGCGTCTCCAAGTCCCTGACTACTGGGTCCACACTTAAGGGTGTGTTGTCAGTATGATAGTTACGGTGGATGACTTCCCAAAGGAAGCTGTTATGCATTTCTTGGCATTTAGTTGTAGTCCATGGCCCTTCCTGGAGAACATTAGTGCTGATAGGGTATTATATGACTGCACTTAATTTACCGTCATCCGAAAATGTGGTCAGCCAGAGTCCCTTGACATTTGCCTTGACTTCAGAGAAGTAGATTCCAAAAAAGAGCAGTCCCAGGACCGATAAGTGATGGCCTCCACTGGTGACTAACCTCTCTATAGAGGTGAACTCCCCAAGTCCAACTTACTGGATCCTGTCTGTGAGCCAGTAGGCTGTTCACTGGGTGATATAAAGGTTTACACCGAACTTCTTGATTTTGTCAACAGTGACGAGTGAGGTGTTGTCATAAGCTTTGGCCAGGTCAAGTTAGGCACTGTGAACTGTTTTGTCCTCATCCATTGCCTTGGTGACATTCTCAAAGAAGTCCACCAGGTTGAATAAGCATGACCTTCCTTTGATGAATCCAAACTGGGTTGGGACCAGTGTCTGGAGGTTTCCTATACCATTACTGATATTTTCCATGATAATTCTTTCCATGGCTGTACATACGAGACAGTTGAGACTTATGGGTCTGTAGTTTCCAGGGTATGTAGATGGCCCTGTTCTGTGCAGGGAGATGACTGTTGCTGTTCTCCATTCATGAGAAAAGAAGTATGTTTAGAGGTTACAGTTAAATAATGATTTCAGACGGCTGATAAGTGATGATAATCTTCATGTTTCACTGTTGCAGTCATCACACTTGGGTTATCTGTCTGCAGGTAGCTCTCAGTCGGCCCGAATACCAGAGTCTTGAGATTTCTGCGTCTGATGCTGTTGTCTCTTCCATGACGTCGGGTATAAAACATGCAGCCGACGCCATTACATCAGCTTTTCTTGCCAAATGGAGCCCAAAGCAGAAGCAGTTCACAAGTGCCGGTTGGCCGCTACCTGAAATTTTCATTATTTGAGTTTCAGACCCGAAGTCTTCTAAAGCTAAGTACCCCATTGGGGACTCTTTTTTTTTTTTTTTCTTGCTCTAACCAATGTCAGAAAAAATTAATAATTGTCTTGCCTTTGGAAAGCAAATACATCACAGAGATTTTCATTCTTACTGCGTCACCTGTTTAGGCCCAGACCACAACGTTCCTCACTGTTGGTTTTGTGCCCTGTTCAACGCCCAAACTGTTCGTTGTCTGGATATCTTTGTTGCTAAATTCTTTCCCTGTTGTTCTCCGTATTCCAAAATGGCTTCGATAAGCCATCCGACTACTGATCTTACGAAAAAACGTAAGGATAAAGACAGAGACAGACCGCATAGGTCCAAAACTGCCGACTATGCTTCCGTTAAGCTAGTCGCCAGTCCACCGGTACTCAGTGAGGCGCTTTCACAGCCCCTGATACCTGCTTCTACAGATTTGCAAGCCTCTACTGAGACCCATTCTGAGTCCTGTATGCCGCGAGATGCTTCTTCGACTACGGGACCTGCGGATGTCTCTACCTTGTATGGGTCCGGAGCCGCTGTGCAGGCACCGGCTTCTGAGGGTGTATTTAGACCTTCCGATGTTCAAATTAAACCAACTACTTCATTTCAGACTAAAACTACCAAATTTCTCAGGCCCTGAGTTCGCACTACGCCTAGGAAACTGACGACCAAAGCGCATTCTCAAGCTCCCATGCCACAGAAACAAATGCTTAGAATGGCTGAATACCTTATTACTTTAATTAGGGGAAGCCAGCTTTCCCCCTTTAAAAGACAAATAATTGATTTTCCTTCTGATTCTTCAGATCATGAGTCTGATAACTCTGACCCCTCAGATTACCAGGACATACCCTTATCTACCTATGAGGATTCTGATGCCGAGGAATCCATTCCCTCTGCCTCCCCACCCTCGGAGAGCATTTCCACTAGGAGTGCCAGGACTACCCACAGTCCAAAAAGACTCGGGGAATTTTTAAACTTGCCTCAGCACAGCCCTCTAGCTATCCCTCTGGAAATTGTAGATGATGTCTTCCTGGAATCCAGTCTTACCCCTGATACTTTGCCACCATCTCCTAGAAAACCTGACAGGTACTACAGAGTACCTGACTCACAAATTTCTATTTAAGAATCCTACTGTGGATCCAGAGACCATTTCCCAGGGACCTAAAGACATTAAGGCTACTACAGCCAAAAACCCTACCCCTTCGGACAGGGGTTCTAGGGCTTTAGACAGATGGGGGAAGAAGGTATACACCTCTGCTACTTTTGCCATCAGGGCTTTAAATTGCCAGTTTCACATGCTGAAGTATCCGCAAAATATTATGGAGCTAATTAACCAAAAATTATTGTTGATTCCTGATTGTGCAGAATATAAAGATTTACAAGAGTCAATGCATTCTGCAAACCAAATTGGAAAACATACTTTGCAGTGTGGTTTTGATGCTTTAGAAGCATCTTGCAGGGCTGCTGTCAGTGGGTCGGTTTTGATGCTTTAGAAGCATCTTGCAGGGCTGCTGTCACTGGGTCTGTTCTTAGAAGGCATGCTTGGCTAAAGGAATAAATCTTGCCAGATCATGTCAAAGCAAAATTACTAGATGCTCTATTAAACCAAGAACGTTTGTTTGGCACTAAAGCAGAAGAAGTTCTTAAAAAGATGGAGGAAAAAGCTAAATCTATGCAAACTGTTAAAGATTTCTTACAGGTACAGCCACCTAGATTCAGTAAGCATTGGCCTTCAAAAAACTGGTCCTTTCCAGTCCCTCCCAGACCTCAGTCCAAACCCAGGGGCAGCAGACCACCAAGACTACAGTCTCAGGGTATGCACAGATCTAAACAATGGAGTGCTCCCACCTCAAAAACAGGGAGTGGTAAGCCACCATCCTATGGAAAATGTTCACAATGCCTTGGCCTTCATCCTTCCCAGCCTTGCTCAAGTACTTGCAACCCTAGGAGGAAAACTCGCCCTGCATGCAAAAAAACTGGGAGTACATTACCCAGGACAGATGGCCTAGAATCCCCTTGAGTACCCATTTCCCTATAGGTCCCTTCTGACTCAGTTACACAGCAAACTTTTTCACTTTTTCTAGCATGTCGAAGGGTCAGTTCTAGCGTCCTCTCCTGTTCAGCTGGTGAATCTGGGCATCTTGAGGCAATGTTACAATTGCCTCATGTACACAGACAACCCACTCCTTCTCCCACAAAACACAAATACATGTGAGAGATGCAACTATATAACCAAACTGGAGGCTGAGCTCTCTCAACTCAGGACTGGCAAGAACAGACAGGAGGAGAAGGAAAACACGCACACCACAAACCCAGTTTCACATAGAACTATCACAACTGCAAAACAAACACATAAACACACAAAGACATACTCGGAGGCACTGATCAAAAATCTACCAAAACTACAGAGGCCTCCAAAGCAGACACCCAAGCAACTGCCACCTCAAGACATAAGACATGCAACACATAGTTCTCAAAGTCAGTGTGCTAAACAGTCACAGCCCTTAAGGCCAAACACAATGCCAGACACACTTGTTATAGGTGACTCCATAGTCAGACACACTGACGTCCCACTCACCAGACTGAACAAGGAAAAGATCACAGTAAGCTGCCTGTCAGGCGCTAGAATCCGCCACATAACACAAGCACTCAGGTCACTCCACAGCAAGTACAAGTATGACTCCGTCATTGTCCATGCCGGTGTGAACGACCTGAGACATACCTCCCTGGACTACATGAAAAGAGACATAGAGGAGCTCTCAGATTATGTAGCCCAGGCCGGTATGACCCTGACCCTGAGCAGTATCCTACCCTCACCAAGAATGATGCCACAATACAGAGACAAAATGATCAGCTTTAATAATTGGCTTAATTACTGGTGTCATTCTAAGGGGATCCAATGTCTGTCTGCCTGGGATGACATGCTTGACAAGCCAAGCTGCTTCGCAAGGGACGGCTTGCACCTGTCACCCCTGGGCTTTCAGATATTGGCAAAGGCTCTTGCCACCCCCATAGTGCCTTTTTTAGGCAAGGCTCAAATGATAAACCTACTGCCCTAGAAAACAAAAATGGAGAAAAACTAAGGGTAATACTGCTCAATGCCAGAAGTCTAAACCTAAAGATGCACGCCCTTGAAGCCCTCCTCAGTATGGAGAACATCGATGTCTGTGCTGTGACTGAAACCTGGTTCAAGGCTCCTGAGAGCACCCCAGCACTATCAGGTTATACCTCATATCATGCGTTCCGGCCCCAAAATCCGGACCGAACCACAAAAGGAGGGAGTATCCATATTCATAAAGGATACCCACACCTCCAGGTTAGTGGCAACGCACGAAGCATCGGAGACCATCCAGGTGCAATTAACCATAGGTAAAACTGCCCTACAGTTTGTAACATGCTACAGACCACCTTCTCAAACTCAGGAAACTCACACAGCCTTCCTGAAGACACTGGAGAGTATGAATGTCTCTCCAAACACCATCATATTGGGTGACTTCAACTACCCAAACATAGGCTGGGAACATTACTCAAGCCCCAACACCCTAGCCCAAAGGTTCCTTGAGTTCATAAACTCAAATGCTATGGAACAACTAGTCACCATTCCCACAAGAGGAGAAAATATACTAGACCTGATCATCACAAACATGGGGACAAAATGCCCCACACCGGAAGTATATCCCTCATTGGTGAGATCAGACCAGAAATTAATCTCACTGGAGATCCACATCCCGCCCCCAGCAAAAAAGACCACAGTGAAGAACTTCTCAAAAGCAAACTTCACACTTCTTAAGACTGGAGTGGTATCCTTCAAGGCCCCCGAGCCAGTGGAAACCACAACCCACGCTGCTGAAACCCTTACAAATGCCTTCTACGAGCACCTCCAGGAATGTATGGATCAAGCAATCCCTAATTAAATCAAGACCCTTTCCACCAAAGGCAGGCGCCCGGTCTGGTGGACTCCAGCCATAAACAAACTCTACAACAAGAGGAGAAAGCTACTACATGACAGAGCAAAATCCCTAAATGGGAAGGCATCTCTGATAAATACTAGCAAAAACTACGATCACTCATAAAATCATCCAAGGCCAACTTTGAGAGAAAAATCGCTAATGACACAAAAGACAATCATAAAGCCTTCTTTAGCTATGTTAGAAACCTGGGTGGAAACTCCCAGATATGCTCAGAATTAGTCCAAAATGATAAAAAAAATCACTGAACCCACAGACATTGCCAACATACTGGCAGACAGGTTCAGTGCAAATTTCTCCCCTCCCTCCCCCCCAAAAGGAGAAATATCTATCCCACCAGTGTCTAGCCTCCCAAACATCTCAGATGCCCAGGTGAGAGCTGCTCTCTCTAAAGCAAAAAACACAGCATCAATGGGACCGGACGGTGTCCCTGGCTGTGTATTACACAAACTCAATGAGGAACTAAACCCACACATAAGGCTGCTGTTTACTGTGGTCCCACTCCACAAAGGCGGTGCTTCTACGGACCCTGGAAATTACCGCCCCATAAGCTTGACGAGCCTTGTCTGCAAATCTATGGAGAGGATCATAATGGAACTCATAAATAAAGACATTGGGGACCTACAGACACTGGATCCTACCCAATTTGGCTTTGTCAAGGGCAGATCCTGCCTCTTGAACTTGGTCGACTTTTTCGAAACAGTCACTAAGGCCATTGATGAGGGTAAGGCAGTTCACACAGTCTACCTTGACCTAGCAAAAGCGTTCGACACAATACCCCACTCGGGCATCATAGAAAAGCTCACCAGCTTAGATGTAAACCCATATGTCACAAGATGGGTTGCAAACTGGCTCAAGGACAGAACACACAGGGTTAGAGTTGCTGGTGTCATGTCAGACTCTAAGCCGGTCACGAGCGGTGTCCCACAGGGCTCAGTCCTGGGCCCCCTCTTGTTCGGCATTTATTTTTCTGAAGTGCAGGCAAACATAGGGGATTGTGGCTGACAAAATTTGCAGATGACTGCAAACTGGGCACCATAATTGACACTCCATCAGACACAGACATCCTCCAGAAAGGTCTCATAGAAATGGATAACTGGTGCCAGAGCCATGGCCTTAAGCTAAATGCCAAAAATGTATAGTCATACCCTTTGGGAAAAACAAGGTAACCCTAATTACCACATAAGTGGTAATCCATTAAACACGGAAGAAGTTATCAGGGACCTGGGGACCCAAGTTGACAGTAACCTCTCTTTTGACACTCACATTGCCAAAGGGGTTAGGAAGACCTTCTACATTGCCCACCTGATCATGAAGGGATTCACATCCAGATCAGGAGAGGTCATTGTACCCCTGTACTCTTCACTTATCAGACCAATGATTGAGTACAACGCCCCATTGAATGTACCTTACCCGACACCTGCAGCAGTTGGAAAGACCCCAAAGTTCCTCACCAAAAGGATAAAGGGGCTCAAACATATGTCATACGATGCCCGACTGAAGAAACTACAGCTCTATTCAGTCGCATACCGTCTGCTTAGAGGTGATCTGTGCCTGACATACAAGGCCATGTCCAACCCGGAATTAATGGACATGCTCCACCTCAAAAAATCCAAATCCACCAGAGCCATGAGAGCAAGAGACTTAAACCTCAACACGGATATAAATAGGATGTGCTGGAGGGACAGATTCATCACCCAGAGACTCCCTACACTATGGAACAGAATCCCAGTCCATGTGAGGCAGAGCCCCTCACTGACTCTGTTCAAGAGAAATCTTGACGAGTGGATGGGAGATCGTAGGTTTACCCTGGGAATCATCTCTGTATCACTGCTGGACAGAGGCACAGCAAACTAATGGGTATAGTATTCTCATCCTAAGGGGTGGTGAAAGCCACACACACTCTGGCTAGGCTTATAAATGCCCTAGGGCAGATAGCCTAGTATGAACCTATGAACCTTAAACATTGTATCCCGGGGATACAGATTCTGCTTCCACTCATTACCAGCCCCAAGCGAATTGCCAGCTCTCCCCCCAAACCAGTGGGCAGAGGCCAAAAATCAAGTACTTTCCCTTCTCAGGTATCAAGGCTATTCAACCTGTTCCAACAGAGCAAAGGGGACAGGGTTTCTACTCCAGACTGTTTCTGGTGCCCAGAAAAGAAAAATCTTGGCACCCTACCTTGGATCTGTCAATTCTCAACACCTTCCTGGTGGTTCCAAAATTCAAAATGCTTACTGTCCAACAGCTGCTTCCTATGCTAGCCAAGGACTCCTGGCTGGTCACCCTAGACTTAAAAGAAGCTTATCTGCACATCCCCAAAAGGGAATCTTGCCAAAAATATCTACGTTTCAGGGCAGGCTCTATGCACCATCAGTTCTCTGCACTTCCCTTTGACTTATCTACTGCACCCAGGGTATTCACAAAATGCCTGGCTCCAGCTGCAGGCAGAGAAAAATTCAAATTTACCCATACTTGGACGATTGCTTGGATGATTCAGGTGGACAGTCAAGAATTACTACTTCAGCACCTGACATTTGTAAAGAGACTTCTAACTTCTCTGGGATATACCATCAACGAAAAGAAATCACATCTGGCACCCAGCCAAAAAATTGTGTTCCTGGAAGCAGGCTTGAACACAACTTCCTAGATGGCATTCCTCACTACAGAAAAACAGATTTATTTGACAAACTACTTCAATCTACTGGCCACCCAAACCCAGCTATCTGCAAGAAAAATACTGCAAGCCCTAGGGTTGCGTTCTACTAATTCCATATGCAAGGCTGCATATGAGGAAACTTCAGTGGTACTTAAAAAGTCTCTGGTGTCAACATTCTCAGGACCTGGAAACAGTGATTCCTATCATTCCTTGCCTAAGGACGGAGTTCCTTTGGTGGGCAGAGGCCTGCTACCACAACAAGGAACACCCTTCCACTCTACCCCTCGCTGCCCAAACCCTGACAACAGAAGCATCAGACTGTGCATGGGGGGCTCACATGGCAGACATATGCATTCAAGGCAAATGGAGCCAAAGGCAAATGGAGCCCAAGACAAATGCAGCTGCATATCAATCAAAAAGAAATATTAGCTGTACAAAATGCACTGACAACCTTCAAATACCCTATCCTTCGAGGGCTACTCTTGATAAAGACAGACAACACCACAGTTATGTGGTATATCAACAATCAGGGGGAAACTCATTCCCACCCACTCTGCAGGTTAGCCATGGCTCTGTGGAACACAGCCTTGAGCAATCAAGTGGACCTGCAAGTTCAATTCCTGCCAGGCAAAGAGAATTCACTGGCAGAAGATTTAAGCAGAAATCTAATGGACCCATGTGAGTGGAAACTGGAACCAAGCGCATTTATTATCCACAGGTGGGGAACAACAGAGGTGGACCTCTTTGCTTCCCCACAAAACCATCAATTGAGCAAAATTTGCACTAGAATTCCCCACAGCCAAGCATGGAAGGTGGATGCCCTTTCCTTTACACGGGAAAACCTCTCAATCTATGCCTTCCCCCCCTCAGCCCCTCCTCCCGAAAGTGTTACTCGAGATCAAACAGGACAGGCCAAGGACAATCCTGATTGCACCAGACTGGCCACGCCAGCACTGGTACCCATTTTTACACAGTCAGCAGTACCACCCTGGCACCTGCATCAGACCCCCCCCCTCTGCTGTCCCAGCACGAGGGCCAGATTTTGCATCCTCAGCTGAAACCCTGAATCTAGCTGATTCCCTGAATGCATCACCACCAACCCTCAGCAAATAGGTGCTGGATGTCATCCTTGAGGCCAGGAGGCCTAGTACTATAAAATCCTATTCAGAAAAGTGGAAAAGATACTGCTCTTGTTGCCAGTCTTGGGGTAAGGACACAACCGTGCCTACCTTACCTCAAATCCTAGATTACCTAGCAGAGCTGCTCCACAAAGGCCTATCCTTCTCTTCAATTAAGATTCATGCCTCTGCCATCTCAGCTCATTACAATACTGAGCCACCCCTCTTTTCTCAACCTTTGGTCAAACACTTCCTAAGAGGAGCTAACAATTTAAGACCCCCTGAGGAGAGCTCCCACTCCAGCCTGGGACCTTAACTTTGTACTAGAGAAGCTCACGCTTCCCCCTTTTGAGCCTGCTGCTACAACAGAGTTAAAATTAGTCTCTTGGAAAACAGCCTTACTTCTAACCTTCACATCAGCAAGAAGAGTGTCTGAGTTGCAGGCCCTTATGCCTGTGGAGCCCTTCATTATCTTCCATGCGGATAGGGTTTCCCTCAGGGCTAACCCTTCATGTATGCCCAAGGTGGTATCCAGTGTGGCTTTAAACCAGTCCATCCATTTACCCACCTTTTTTGCTAATCCTCAGAATAAAGGGGAAAGGATCCTGCACTCCTTGGACGTGCACAGACAGCTTTTATTTATTTATTTATTTTTATTTAACATTTGTTGACCGGGAAAGTCCGACTAGGTTCCACAGAGCCTGTTTTCAGCGGAGGCCTGGGGAGAAATGCTCAAGATGCATGTCTTTGGCTTAGGTTCTACCTTGACAGGACTAAACCTTTCAGAAAATCTGAACAGCTGATGGTCAGCTTTGCTACAGGGGCAGAGGGCAAGGCCATTTCAAAGCAAACCATTTCCAAATAGATAGCACGCTGCATCCATTTCTGTTACAAACACCACGGAAAACCTACCTCACAGGGGATTACAGCCCATTCCACTAGGGCTACCTGAACCTCTACAGCATTTTTCAGGGGAGTCCCTACCATGGACATACTGGAAGCTGCAGCCTGGAGTTCTGTACACACCTTCACCAAACATTACCACTTACCTATCTTTTCTAAATCCAGAGCTGGATTTGCTACAGCAATCTTACTTGCTTGACTGCCTCCACCCTTCCTCAGCTTTGGGAATCAATCCAGGTGTGATGACTGCAACACTGATACACTAAGAACATAATATAGTTGTGTATACTTACCATAAATGTAGATGTTCGAGTGTTTTCACTGGTGCAGTCCTGGTTATCCTCCTTCCAGCCCCCTGTCTTATCTATACTTTCTACCTATCCTCTTTTTTCACCATATCTTATGGCATTGGCATTTACTTTTTACTGGAGGCGTTCCACACCATGTAATTGCTTCCTCTTTTAGGGGCTCCTGAGATCTGGGGCAAGAAAAACTGATGTAATGGCATCGACTGCATGTTTTATACCCCTGACGTCCTGGAAGAGATGACAGCATCCGACTCAGAAATCCCAAGACTCTAGTGTTGGGGCCGACTGAGGGCTGCCTGCAGGCCGATAACCCAAGTGTGATGACTATAACAGTGAATACACTCTTAACATCTACATTTATGGTATGTGTACACAACTGTACTTTCCATGCTATTTAGAAGGCAGCCTTTGATGTTGTCAGGACCCATCAATGCAGGGCTCTTAACTTTAGAGAGAGCATTAACGACCTGTTCCATAGTAATACTTGGAGGAGTTATATTTCTTATTTCCTGAGGGGAGGCCAGTTGGGGGGGGAGGGTAAATTTGAAGCTGAGTTTATCTGCTAGTAGGTTACTATATCTTCTGGTTCAGTATAGGTGGCTCCATTAACAGACAGTATAGGTGGCTCCATTAACAGAGAGCTCTGCTCAGAGTGTGCATACCTCTCAACTGTCCTGAATTACTCCTTTTTTTACCGAGTTTTGGGGCTCAAATAATGGGGTGCCACGATTCCTGAGTGGCACCCCTTCATTTCCGATTTATTCGCGGTTTGTTTTTTGTTGTTTTAATTTTCGTGCTTCGTGAGCTGATGTCATTGCGTGCACGATGACGTCAGCTCCACCAGCCTGTCGGAATTGAGCTTGCACTATTTCTGGCTCTGGTTCAAATGCTTTTGCGAGCGGCAAGTCACCAGAGCTGGAAAGGATTTCACTGGATTTAGTTATATGACGCTGCGCTCGAGTTATAGAGCTGGAAAGGATTTCGCTGGAAGACCCTCTGTGCACTCGAGTTATTGGATTTTATTTACAAGAAGACGCTCGCTGTGTCTGGATGTATTTAGAGGTAAGGAAAGGACAGAATGGGGTGTCTGTGTGTGTGTGTGTGTGTGTGTGTGTGTGTGTGTGTACATGTCCTCTGTTGGACTAGTAGGCCATTCATGATGGGTAGTGAGTCTTACACTGGTTGCTTTCTTGTCTAAGGTCCAATTCTTCCATGAAGCTTTCTTGTAATCCTGAATAGGAAAATGAGTATAACAGGAAGAATGGATTAAAAGAAAAAAAAAAGATAATGCTGAATCATGATTTTCAAGCCATCCCCTACCCACTTTGTCAGAAAGCCCTTACCATGACACTTGCTAAATACTTGTAAAAGATACACTAGTCTGATGATATTAGGTCAAAAATTTTACTGAGGCACAATCAATGGATCTGGGCAAAAAGTAGAATGAAAATGTGAAGTGAAAATAGGAATATTAGTCACATTTCAAATTCTGAATCAGGACTTAAATTTAGTAGCTTAGGTTAAAAAAAACTCCCTTGGCGGTGGTGGTGCTGCGGTAGTGTTGTCTCCGCACAGTAAGATGCTGTCCGGTTCGATTCTCAGCTAGAGCATCTTCTGTGTGGAGACATGCGCGAATGGGCGTACCTTCATTGAAGGTTGTGCGTCAGAGCTGGTAACTCGGCACGTAAAAATCAATTACCAATCATTAGCGGACCGGAGTTCCACTGTGGCGACCCCTAACCGGGAAAAGCCGAAAGACACAGGTTAAAAAACTCCCTAGAGCATAACTATTGCTTGTATACAGAACTATTATAAGAAAGTATCAATTGACTTCATTGGTCCTGCAGAAAATATAACAGATAATATACATTTCTAATGGCAGAAATGGGTTGTATCCTGCAATGATTCACACCAAAGATTACGGAGTAATTATCAGTGGCAGAGTCAGAAACATCAGGATTCAGCTGCATTTTAGTCAGACAGGTCGCTTTTACTCTTACAGAATAGCAGCTCAACAAAAACACTCAACAGTTCAGCCATTCTGAGCACACTGATCATAGGCTCAAAATGCAATGCATTATGTTAAAATGGCAATACCATGCAGAAGTCTTAAAATGACAGTATGTGTGATACATACTCACAGTATATAAAAACAGTCTAGCAACTTAACTTACAACCAAACATCCCGTAAAAATCAGGAGAACAAAAAGACTTGCTGTAGTCATGAGGCCGGTGGGGCAGCTACCCTGCTGTCTGATGCTTAAGAGATGTACAGAAATACTGAATTCAGTTATGGAACTGGTACAAGTCTGGTGCTTCTTCACTCTTCTGTTTGCTTCTTGTATGTTTTCTTTAGTCATTGTTCACTAGGCTTGCTGGTACTAAATGACAACTGTATACACCCACCGATGTTCATCATGTTTCACTGCTGCAGTCATTACACTTGGGTTATCCTGCCGCCAGGCGGTCCCGCAGTCGGCCAGAGTTCCAAAGTCTTGGTCCGGCGTCGGTTGCTATCGCCTCCTCCCTGACGTCAGTGCGACAGGGGTATATAAGAAGCAGCCGACGCCATTTTCTTCAGTCTTTCTTGCCGCGCGGTGGCCGAAGTAAAAGCAGTTCGCAAGTGCCGGTCGGCCGTCTCCTGAGATATCAATTTTGATTTTCAGAACCGAAGTCTTCAGTAAAGCTAACTACCCCGTTGGGGAAACTTTTTCTTGCCTCAGACTGATGTCAGTAAAAGTTAATAATTGTATTTCTTGTGGGAAGCAAATACCTCATAAGGATTTTCATTCTTACTGTATTCCATGCCTAGGCCCAGATCACGACATCACTAGTTGCCGGTTTTGTGCTAGATTTAACAAACATACTATTAAACGTCGGTTTGATTTTGCTCGCATTGCTTTGGCCGAAGGTTTAATTATACCATGCCGTCGGAACAACCGACGACCGGAATTCACAAAAAACGCAAAGAAAGGGATAAGGACTGGCATCCCAGGTCCAAAATTGACTACAAAGCCTCTTCTAGGCCAGTCGCCGGTTCTCAATGAGGCGCTTTCACAGCCCCTGACACCCACTACCTCAGAGCCGCAGGCCGAGACCGACTCCCACGTGGCGTTACCTAGGCCTCTGGATACTCAAGGTGTTGGGCCTATGGAGACTAACCCTTCAGATGAGTCCGGAGCCGCTGAGCAGGCATCGGCTTCTGAGGGTGTTTTCAGACCTTCACAACTTACCATTGCATCAACAGCCAAGTCTAAAACAACATTAAAGACAAAGAAGCAAGTACAGCATTCACCTGGACAGGCCTCCATGCCTAAAAAACAGATGATCAAAATGGCCGAAGACTTAATTACTCTGATCAGGGGTTCCCATCCCCCTCCTGATAAAAGGCCTAGGCAGGATACAGACTATGATTCCTCTGACCAGATTTCTGTATATTCTGACTCCTCTTCAGACCAGGGATATTCCTTACCCCCCTATGAGGACTCTGATGCTGAAGAATCAATTCCTTCAGCCTCTCCTCCTGAGGATTACTCTTTTGGGGAAACTTTACATACCATGAGAGAGCATTTCCATTGGGAGGGCCAGGATTACTCAGAATCCAAGAAAAGGCTCAGAGACTTTCTTTTATTGCCTCAGCACAGACCCCTTGCTATTCCGCCAGTGTTGGAAATTGTGGACAATGTGTTCTCTGAATCCAGTTCAAATCCAGATTCTTTACCCCCTGCTCCAGTCAAGCCAGACAGGTACTACAGAGTCTCTGATTCTCACAAATGTCTTTATAAAAACCCTGCTGGTGACCCAGAAACCATTTCCCAGGGTCCCAAAGGGGTAAAGGCCTCCACGGCTAAAAATCCAGTCCCCCCTCGGACAGAGACTCTAGAGCATTAAACAGATGGGGGAAGAAAGTTTACACCTCTGCAACTTTAGCAGTAAGGGCTTTAAACTGCCAGTTTCACATGCTTAAATATCAACAATATTTACTGTCTCAGTTAAAACAGAAAATGAGTACAAGTGCAGAACAACCTGATTTTAAGGAAATGCAGGATTTATTGCATGCAGCTGAACAAGTGGGAAAGCATACTTTGCAATGTGGTTTTGATTCATTAGAGTCTTCTTGTAGAGCAGCAGTTACAGGATCTGTGATTCGAAGGCATGCTTGGTTAAAGGAACAAAGCTTGCCAAACCATGTTAAGGCAACATTATTGGATGCTCCTTTACAGCAAGATATTTTATTTGGTGTCAAGGCAGAAGATGTATTAAAGAAAATGGAGGCTACGGCAAAATCTATGCAAACAGTGAGGGATTTCTTACAGGTACAGCCACCAAGATTTAGCAGGAATTGGCCTACAAAAAATTGGTCCTTTCCAGTGTCAGACAGGCCACAAAGAGGCAGATGCAGACGCCCAAGAGGCAGATCTCAGCCCCAAGGCTCTTACAGACCACGACAGTGGGGTGCTTCGACCCCAAAAGGAGGTGAGGATAAGTCAGAACCTTACAGGAAACCGTCCCAATGACTTCCCCCTTCCAATGCCAAACTCTTCCCTTTTGGCAGCCCCCTTGGGGGGGAAACTAGCACTATTTTCACAAAACTGGCAAGCAGTCACCCAAGACAAATGGGTGCTGAATATTGTGTCTCAAGGTTACAGGTTCCACTTTCACACTTTACCAAGGCTAAAAGGTATGCCAGACCTGCCACACAATCAATGGGCAGAGGCACAAAAACAAATTACAGCCCCCATGGACATGAGAGCTATTCAAAAAGTACCACAGCAGGAACAAGGACACAGATTTTACTCAAGACTCTTCCTGGTCCCCAGAAAGGACAAAGCCTGGAGACCCATACTAGACCTTTCCACTCTAAATACTTACTTGGATGTTCCGAAATTCAAAATATTGACACTACAGCAGCTTCTTCCCATGTTGGGCAAGAAAGCTTGGCTTGTTACTTTGGACCTCAAAGAGGCATACCTGCATGTCCCTATCAGACAAAATTGCAAAAGATACCTCAGATTCATAGCTGGTTCAATGCACTACCAATTCTCTTCACTGCCCTTTGGCTTATCTACTGCACCTAGGGTCTTCACAAAGTGCCTGGCACCAGTAATTGCATTTTGCAGACAAAAAGGAATTCAAATATATCCATACCTGGACGACTGCCTGATTCAAGCGGAGAGCAAGGACATTCTTCTAATGCATCTGGCGTTTGTAAAAAAAGTCAAGTTGCCTAGGGTACACAGTAAACGAAAAGAAGTCAAAACTAGTGCCCTCGCAAGAGATAATATTCCTGGGTGCCAGCTTAAATACAACGGCCCAGATGGCTTATCTCACGCCAGACAAACAAGGACAACTGACTCAGTATTTTCAAATGATGACAACAAAGTCCCAACTCCCTGCAAGAAAAATTCTGCAGGCCTTGGGATTCATGGCATCCTGCATTCAATTAATTCCATATGCCAGACTGCATATGAAGAAATTACAATGGTACCTAAAAAGTGTTTGGATTTAACACTCTCACAGCTTGGAAACAGTAATACCACTAATTCCCTGCCTACAACAGGAGTTTCGATGGTGGGCACAGGCATGTCACCTCAACAAGGGTCAGCCTTTCACTCTTCCCACAGCCAAGCAGACTATAACAACATATGCTTCGGATTACACCCGGGGAGCGCACATGGCAGGAAAATGTATTCAGGGCAAATGTCGACCACAGACCAAATGCATCTTCACATTAATCAAAAAGAGATGTTGGCTGTACAAAATGCCCTAACAGCTTTCAAGGACCTTCTGCATCCAGGACAATTATTATTAAAGACAGACAACACCACAGTAATGTTGTACATAAACAAGCAAAGGGGCACTCATTCTTACCCCCTATGCAGGCAAGCCATGACCTTGTGGAACACAGCTATAACTTATCAAGTTCATCTGCAAGCACAGTTCCTGCCAGGAAAGAAAAATACTCTGGCAGATGACCTAAGCAGAAACATCATGGATCCTCACAAATGGAAATTAAATCCACAAGTTTTCAGCATGATAATGCAAAAATGGGGGTGCCCGGACATAGATCTCTTTGCCTCCCCACTGAATTGCCAACTACAAAATTTCTGCACAAGGACTTATCACACACACAAGCATGGAAAGTGGATGCTATTTCGTTCAGCTGGAAAGGCCTAAACGTTTATGCCTTCCCACCACTGCCTCTCCTTTCAAAGGTACTCCTAAAAGCCAGACAAGACAAACCACAGATGATTCTGATTGCTCCAGACTGGCCACACCAGCATTGGTACCCAATCTTAAAGAACTTAGCTCAAGGACCACCTTGGATTTTGCCTAAAATTTCACACCTTCTGACTCAACAAAACAATCAGATCCTGCACAATCAGCTCAAAACTTTATCCCTGGCTGCATGGCAGATTCATTAGCCAAAAAGGCAACACCTCTGTCTAAAGCTGTTATGGATGTTATTTTGCAGGCCAGGAGGCCTAGCACCAGGAAATCTTATTCAGAAAAGTGGAAAAGATTCTCTGCCTGGAACCAGGCTCAAAGTCTTGACCCTCTTGTCCCTAACATTCCTCAGATACTACAATACTTAACTGAGATGCTGGACAAAGGACTATCCTTTTCATCCATTAAGATCCACGCCTCTGCCATCTCTGCTCATTACAACACAGATCCTCCCATTTTCTTTCATCCATTGCTAAAGCAGTACCTCAGAGGGCCTAAAAACATAAGACAGCCCTGGAGAGCACCAACTCCTACTTGGGACCTCAATTTTGTCTTGGAAAAACTCACTTTACCTCTTTTTGAGCCAGCCAATTCAGCAGAATTAAAATATATAGCATGGAAAACTGCTCTGCTGCTGGCAATAACCTCAGCACGAAGAGTCTCAGAACTACAGGCACTAATGACAGTGGAGCCTTTCATCATTTTCCACCAAGACGGAATTTCTTTAAGAACAAACCCTTCCTTTATGCCTAAGGTGGTATCCGGTGTGGCTCTTAACCAAACTATTCACTTGCCAACTTTTTATCCGAATCCCCACAATAAAGGGGAGAGAATTCTACATTCCTTGGACATACACAGGCAGTTATGCTTCTAGTTGGACAAAACAAAAGCTTTCAGAAAAACTGAACAATTGTTTGTATCTTATGCTGCAAGATCACAGGGAAAGGCTACTTCAAAGCAGACCATTTCAAAGTGGATAGGACACTGTATCCGGTTCTGCTACACACAGCATGGAAAACCTGTACCATCTAACATTAGACCACATTCCACCAGGGCAACTGCAACTTCTACTGCCTATCTTAGAGGAGTACCTACCAAAGACATTTTGGAAGCTGCAACTTGGAGTTCAGTGCACACCTTTACCAAGCATTATCACCTGCCTCTTTACTCCAGATCCAGAGTTGGCTTTGCCACTGCAGTGTTGCAGGGCCTCATAGCCACACCAAATACTCTACAGAACCAGCCACCCTGACTCAGCTTTGGGATTCTACCCAAGTGTAATGACTGCAGCAGTGAAACACGATGAACATAGTACAGTTTTGTACCTACCATAAATGTAGATGTTTCAGTGTCTTCACTGCTGCAGTCCTGGTTACCCACCTGCCATCCCCTCTTTCTTAGCTGGGTCTTATCTATAACTTTCTACACTTTACTACCTATGTGGTGTATTTGCTGGTTATTGAAGGTTTTGTTTTTACCTTACTGTATGTTTTGTAAGCAATATGTATTGCCTATCGTTTTGGGGGCACCTGACATCTGGGGCAAGAAAAACTGAAGAAAATGGAGTTGGCTGCTTCTTATATACCCCTTTCGCACTGACGTCAGGGAGGAGGTGACAGCAACCAACGCCGGACCAAGACTTTGGAACTCTGGCCGACTGCGGGACCGCCTGACGGCAGGATAACCCAAGTGTAATGACTGCAGCAATGAAGACACTAACATCTACATTTATGGTAGGTACAAAACTGTACTTTCTCACTTATGTCCCATTCCAAACCTTGTAACTGTCCAGAACTGAGCTTTTCTTTTCTCTGACAGCAATAATGCACTTTTGTTATATTAGTCTGATGACTGGATTGAGGTTGATACATGTTGGTTAACTGAATACAATATAAAGGAAATTCAGTTTTGAATTTGTTCAAAATGCTTAAACCTGTGTGTGTATGTATGTGTGGAAATGCCCCCCATTTAATATACCTGGTGGCTAGAGGTACTCGGGCTCAAACCCTTTCCCTTGGGTACAGGCTAAAAGGAGCCTAAAGTCCCTAGCCACCACCACTTGTGCGCTTTGCCCTGTTTTTTTTGTGCTAAGAGGTTGAGAGCTGTGGGGAGAAATGAATTCACTAAATGATAGCCATTAAGTTTTCAGTTTTCCTATCTTTCAGAATGCTGCTGATTTGGCATAGTGGTATGTTGCTCTGACTGTAGTGCATAAGGTCCAGGGCTCAAGACTTGCTAGTGAAATGCATGGTGGTAACATAGCATTTTATTCTAGCAACTTTACAAAATTATACAAGCAATGTTTAAAATGTGTCCCTGGTTTTTGACCTTTTGCCCCCCCCCCCAAAATAAAATGAAATTGAAAATAGGTGCGAGAAGCTGTGCAAGATGCCTGTACTTTCATTCTATTTATAGTGTGGATGTGGAAGTAGACTTTTATGATGGAAATGTTCTGAATTGGGCAGTTTGTCATTATTGGTTCATGCATTTTGTTTCATTGCGAGCAGTGCAGCCTACTGGAAAAATGTTCAAACAATAAATTTAAAATGCGCTCTAACAAGTGTGTTGTATTATACAAGGAATATAATAAAGTCAGGAAGGTGTATCAAAGAAAAGAGCACATGTATGTTTTTTGTTTTGTGTGCAAGGGGCCAATGATTTGAAAACAGCCCAAAGGTAATCTTTATCTACCACTGGCCAGATGCATTTTCTTTGGATGTGGTGTGGTTTTCAATGCTGTTTCAATGAATGTGAGTTTCAAGGGTAGAGAAGCTTTAATGCCAAGTCTATTTTCATTGTGAGACAGTATTGCTTTGTTTACCAGATTTCTATTAGTGTTTGTGCATTGTTGTGCTGTAAAATGTAAAAATAAAATCCAAATAATCATTGTAGAAGTAAAGCAGTATGCACACATTGGTGTTTATGGTAAATGGGCGAAATAGTCAGGTAATGGGACATTGGAATGGCTGCAGGGGGACACTGGTGCCATATTTTGGTTGGCTGTTCTTCAGTTTGCGTTTGAAAGTTGGTATCCCACAATTCCGTTGGAGTGGGTGGGGTTATGTAATTATGTATTCAGATTTGCACCTATTTTTCATGGGTCTTGTCCAGATTTTTAATGTTCCGAGAGTGTGTATTGCCTTTGAGGTGTTGGAGAACATAGCTAAAGAATGCCTTGTTTGGCTTTGGCCTGGAAGGCCAAAATTACCTTAAATTTGGCTTTGATGCATTTTATTTGTCCACTGAGTTGTTTGTTTAGTTTGAGAGGGCTTTTATCCTGCTGGGTGCTGCACCTCCTAAGTTTTGCCATGATTTTCTTCTTTCTGTTATACAGCCAATTGAATTATGACTCCATCAGGGTGGCTTATTTTTTTGAGTTAGTTCTGTACTTTATTCCTGGTGGGTACAGCTACTTCTGTGCAGCTATTAACATGCTTGTATAGGGTTTCTGTGAATAGTTCTACATGGGCAGCAGTTTTCTTGGGGTTTAGGGGGCTTGAAATTTTGCCAGGTTATCACTTAATATGAAGCTAGCCTTAAAGTAGTTTCTGAACATTCCAGAGTTAGCTGGGATTCCGGGTTTTAATTGTTACTTTGAAATGAGACCATTTTGTGGTCTGAACTTACCAGAAAGGACATTACACTAGGTGGGTTGTACAGCACTCTACCATGTTAGTGAGGAGCAAATCTGTTATGTTTGCACCTCTGGTTGGCGTATTGACAGTCTGGTCCAGGGAGTTTGTGTTT